>NW_026869122.1:62520-92520 GCF_020745735.1 Hemiscyllium ocellatum | reverse complement strand
ATGCACGCTCACACATGCACCCCCTCCCAGACTTAACGCACTCTGCACTCACTACACACACACCCACACACAGATATTCCTACACACACACACACAGATGCCCACACACACTCCCACATGCACCCCCTCCCAGGGCGGCACAGTGGTCAGCACTGCTGCCTCACAGCTCCAGAGACCCGGGTTCAATTCCCCACCTCGGGCGACTGTCTGTGTGGAGTTTGCACGTTCTCCCCGTGTCTGCGTGGGTTTCCTCCGGGTGCTCCGGTTTCCTCCCACAGTCCAAAGATATGCGGGTCAGGTGAATTGGCCATGCTAAATTGCCCGTAGTGTTAGGTAAGGGGTAAATGTAGGGGTATGGGTGGGTTGCGCTTTGGCGGGTCGGTGTGGACTTGTTGGGCCGAAGGGCCTGTTTCCACACTGTAAGTAATCTAATCTAATCTAATATTCCTACACACTCTCACAGACACCCACACACACTCCCTTATAGACACACGCACCCCCTCACAGACTTAAGAGTCACTACACACATACACACAGATATTCCTACACACACACTCTCACATACACAGACACAGGTACACACAGACGCCCACACACACTCCCACATCCACCCCCTCCCAGACTTAACACACTCTGCACTCACTACACACACACACGCTCTCACATACACACATACTTGAAGACACACACACACTCTCTTATAGACACACGCACCCCCTCACAGGCTTAACACACTCTGCACTCACTACACACACACCCACACACAGATATTCCTACACACACTCTCACAGACACCCACACACACCCTTACAGACGCCCTTACAGACACACACTCCCTTATAGACACACACCCCCCCTCACAGACTTAAGACTCACTACACACAGATATTCCTACACACACACTCTTACAGACACAGGTACACACAGACGCCCACACACACTCTCACTTGCACCCCCTCCCAGACTTAACACACTCTGCACTCACTACACACACACACGCACACACACAGATATTCCTACACACTCTCACATACACAGACACCCACACACACCCTTACAGACACACACACACTCCCTTATAGACACACGCGCCCCCTCACAGACTCAAGACTCACTACACACATACACACAGATATTCCTACACACACTCTCACATACACAGGTACACACAGACGCCCACACACACCCCACATCCACCTCCTCCCAGACTTAACACACTCTGCACTCACTACACACACACACGCACACACACAGATATTCCTACACACACTCTCACATACACAGACACACGTACACACAGACACCCACACACACCCTTACAGACACACACACACTCCCTTATAGACACACACACCCCCTCACAGACTTAAGAGTCACTACACACATACACACAGATATTCCTACACACACACTCTCACATACACAGGTACACACAGACACCCACACACACTCCCACATGCACCCCCTCCCAGACTTAACACACTCTGCACTCACTACACACACACACGCTCTCACATACACATATACTTGAAGACACACACTCACTCTCTTATAGACACACGCGCCCCCTCCCAGACTTAACACACTCTGCACTCACTACACACACACACGCTCTCACATACACATATACTTGAAGACACACACTCACTCTCTTATAGACACACGCACCCCCTCACAGGCTTAACACACTCTGCACTCACTACACACACACACGCTCTCACATACACATATACTTGAAGACACACACTCACTCTCTTATAGACACACGCACCCCCTCCCAGACTTAACACACTCTGCACTCACTACACACACACACGCTCTCACATACACACTTACTTGAAGACACACACTCACTCTCTTATAGACACACGCGCCCCCTCCCAGACTTAACACACTCTGCACTCACTACACACACACCCACACACAGATACTCCTACACACACTCTCACAGACACCCACACACACCCTTACAGACACACACTCCCTTATAGACACACACCCCCCCTCACAGACTTAAGACTCACTATACACAGATATTCCTACATACACACTCTTACAGACACAGGTACACACAGATGCCCACACACACTCTCACTTGCACCCCCTCCCAGACTTAACACACTCTGCTCTCACTACACACACACACACACACAGATATTCCTACACACTCTCACATACACAGACACCCACACACAGCCTTACAGACACCCACACACTCCCTTATAGACACACGCGCCCCCTCACAGACTTAAGACTCACTACACACAGATATTCCTACACACACACTCTCACATACACAGGTACACACAGACGCCCACACACACTCCCACATGCACCCCCTCGCAGACTTAACACACTCTGCACCCACTACACACACACACACACACACACACACTCACATACACACATACTTGAAGACACACACACACTCTCTTATAGACACACGCACCCCCTCACAGGCTTAACACACTCTGCACTCACTACACACACACCCACACACAGATATTCCTACACACACTCTCACAGACACCCACACACACCCTTACAGACGCCCTTACAGACACACACTCCCTTATAGACACACGCCCCCCCTCACAGACTTAAGACTCACTACACACAGATATTCCTACACACACACTCTCACATACACAGGTACACACAGACGCCCACACACACTCACTTGCACCCCCTCCCAGACTTAACACACTCTGCTCTCACTACACACACACACACACAGATATTCCTACACACTCTCACATACACAGACACCCACACACACCCTTACAGACACACACACACTCCCTTATAGACACACGCGCCCCCTCACAGACTCAAGACTCACTACACACATACACACAGATATTCCTACACACACTCTCACATACACAGGTACACACAGACGCCCACACACCCCACATCCACCTCCTCCCAGACTTAACACACTCTGCACTCACTACACACACACACGCACACACACAGATATTCCTACACACACTCTCACATACACAGACACACGTACACACAGACACCCACACACACCCTTACAGACACACACACACTCCCTTATAGACACACACACCCCCTCACAGACTTAAGAGTCACTACACACATACACACAGATATTCCTACACACACACTCTCACATACACAGGTACACACAGACGCCCACACACACTCCCACATCCACCCCCTCCCAGACTTAACACACTCTGCACCCACTACACACACACACGCTCTCACATACACACTTACTTGAAGACACACACACACTCTCTTATAGACACACGCACCCCCTCACAGGCTTAACACACTCTGCACTCACTACACACACACCCACACACAGATATTCCTACACACACTCTCACAGACACCCACACACACCCTTACAGATGCCCTTACAGACACACACTCCCTTATAGACACACGCGCACCCCCTCACAGACTCAAGACTCACTACACACAGATATTCCTACACACACACTCTCTCACACACACAGGTACACACAGACACCCACACACACTCCCACATCCACCTCCTCCCAGACTTAACACACACTGCACTCACTACACACGCACCCACACACAGATATTCCTACACACACTCTCACAGACAGACACAGGTACACACAGACACCCACGCACACCCTTGCAGACACCCTTATGGACACACACACACACTCCCTTATAGACACACACACACCCTCACAGACTTAAGACTCACTACACACATACACACAGATATTCCTACACACACACTCTCACATACACAGGTACACACAGACGCCCACACACACTCCCACATCCACCTCCTCCCAGATTTAACACACACTGCACTCACTACACACACACACTCTCAGATACACACACACTTGAAGACACACACACACACCCTTACAGACACACACACACTCACACACTCTCACACACACACAGATATTCCTACACACACACTCTCACATACACAGACACAGGTACACACAGACACCCACACACACTCCCACATCCACCTCCTCCCAGACTTAACACACTCTGCACTCGCTACACACACACACACACACTCACAACCCCCACCCCAGACAGACGCACACACACAAAGACCCACATGCACACACATATATTGTGTGGGGTGAATTTGTACTTGCAGAGTTACACTGCACGTTGCTGTAAAACTGCGTGCACTCATGTAGAACTCTGAGCTCAAAAACTGCAGGAATTTATATAAAACTCTGTTACCTCACTTATTAGATTAGAATCAGCCTCAACATCAGGTCACAGACAGAGAACACAGGGGGGGCAACACCTTCTACATGTTGCCCTAGCTATCCCCCTTGTTAACAGCTAACCCGAGAACGCAACTTTTAAATTAAAAGGGTGTGTGATTCACACATGAAATTTTCCAATGTATAATTTCAGTTACAGCGCGCTGTGAATGTTTGCCACAAATTCCCTGTTCCTCCACCATCACCTGACGAAGGAGCGTCGCTCCGAGAGCGAGTGCGCTTCCAGTGAAACCTGTCGGGCTATAACCCGGTGTTGTGTGAGTTTTAACTCACCCCCCCAATGAGACAAAGGTCTGTTTAATAGATGTCTGGTTCTGTGGGCAGCAGGAGGAGGCCACTCTGTCCTTTGAGCCCGCACTACCCCTCAATATCCCCATAACCCTTGGTCCCACTATCTTTGAGAGCTCTGTCCAAATCTCTCCTGAAAGTATCCAGAGACTGGCTCTCTAAACGTTCTGGGAGGGTGGTAGAGCACTCCACACCCCCTCGCCTCTATTTCTAAGCTGCGTCCTCTGGTTCGGCACTCACCCATCAGCGGGAACATGTTTCCTGCCTCCAGAGTGTCCCATCTTTAAATAACCTTATACGTCTCCTTTTAAAACTCAAGGCTTTCAGAGCGAGGTAGCCCCACGTTTCCAGGAGCTGACCTACGCTGGACTCCCTCGATCGCCAGAAACGTCTTCCCTCAAACTCGGAGACCAGGACCGCGCACAGTACTCCCGGTGTGGTCTCACCAGGGCCCTGTCCAGCTGCAGAAGCACCTCTACGCCCCTTACCCTCAATCCCTCTTGTTACGAAGGCCAGCATGCTACTGGCCCTCTTCAGGACCTGCTGCGCCCCCCGCACGCTTGGCTAGAAAAGCCGAGCACTAGCTTTCCGGTCCACTGCCCCTTAAGCGGGTCAGGACTTGGAGATGCTGGCGTGGGACAGTGGGATACAGTGGCCTCACCAGCCACCCCACCTTCCCCTGCCACCCGCAGGAACGGCAAAACCTGGGCCCACACCCTCCCTCCCTCACCACCCTCCAAGGCCCTTAAAGGGGCCTTCCCCATCCGTCAAAGTTTGACCTGCACGTCCGCCAATGTCATTGATTGCTCCTGGCGCGCTCTCCTCTACGTTGGGGGGAGACCGGGACGCCCTCCTTAGCAGAGCGCTTTAGGGGGAACATCTCCGGGACACCCGCACCGCCCAACATTTCAACTCCCCCCTCTCCCTCCCACTCTGCCGAGGACATGGAGGTCCTGGGCCTCCTTCACTGTCGCTCCCTCACCACCAGACGCCTGGAGGAAGAACGCCTCATCTTCCGCCTCGGAACACTTCAGCCCCACGGTCATCAACGTGGACTTCAACAGCTTCCTCATTTCCCCTTCCCCCACCTCACCCCAGCTCCACACTTGCAGCTCAGCACTGTCCCCCCCATGACCTGTCCTACCTGCCTACGTCCCTTCCCACCTATCCACCCCACCCTCCTCGCTGACCTATCACCTCCATCCCCACCCCCATTCACCCAGGTGAGGGTGGGTTGGCCGTGGGGACAGTGTCCCATAGTGCCCCAGGGATGTGTAGGTTAGGGTGGGTTGGCCGTGGGGACAGTGTCCCATAGTGCCCCAGGGGTGTGTAGGTTAGGGTGAGTTGGCCGTGGGGACAGTGTCCCATAGTGCCCCAGGGATGTGTAGGTTAGGGTGGGTTGGCCGTGGGGACAGTGTCCCATAGTGCCCCAGGGATGTGTAGGTTAGGGTGGGTTGGCCGTGGGGACAGTGTCCCATAGTGCCCCAGGGATGTGTAGGTTAGGGTGGGTTGGCCGTGGGGACAGTGTCCCATAGTGCCCCAGGGATGTGCAGGTTAGGGTGGGTTGGCCGTGGGGACAGTGTCCCATAGTGCCCCAGGGATGTGTAGGTTAGGGTGGGTTGGCCGTGGGGACAGTGTCCCATAGTGCCCCAGGGGTGTGTAGGTTAGGGTGAGTTGGCCGTGGGGACAGTGTCCCATAGTGCCCCAGGGATGTGTAGGTTAGGGTGGGTTGGCCGTGGGGACAGTGTCCCATAGTGCCCCAGGGATGTGTAGGTTAGGGTGGGTTGGCCGTGGGGACAGTGTCCCATAGTGCCCCAGGGATGTGTAGGTTAGGGTGGGTTGGCCGTGGGGACAGTGTCCCATAGTGCCCCAGGGATGTGTAGGTTAGGGTGGGTTGGCCGTGGGGACAGTGCCCCATAGTGCCCCAGGGATTTGTAGGTTAGGGTGGGTTGGCCGTGGGGACAGTGTCCCATAGTCCCCCAGGGATGTGTAGGTTAGGGTGGGTTGGCCGTGGGGACAGTGTCCCATAGTGCCCCAGGGGTGTGTAGGTTAGGGTGGGTTGGCCGTGGGGACAGTGTCCCATAGTGCCCCAGGGATGTGTAGGTTAGGGTGGGTTGGCCGTGGGGACAGTGTCCCATAGTGCCCAGGGATGGGTAGGTTAGGGTGGGTTGAATTTATCACCCTCTACAAGGGTCACCTCTCAGCCTTGCAAAGAAAATGACCCCCCACAACCTTTCCCTGCACCTCCAACACCCCCATTTCACCCTCCTGCCTCTCTCCTCCATCGCCACCTGACCACCCAAGCCCCTCGTGGGTCATGCCCTCCTGGAAACCACTCGCGAGTGCCAACCCAACCCAACCCAACTGAGGGGACAGGACAATGCCTGTTGCATCCAACAGAGGGAGCCAGCGGCCAGGGCCGCAACGCCTGCACTACCGGCCACATCCAACAGAGGGTGGCGGGGGGGCCCGGCACCGCAACGCAGGCGGCGACCAGCAGGTGGAGACATTGACCACATGGAGGAGAAGGTGGATGTCCAACAGGGGACTGACTGAGTTGGATAATGTCCAGACATCACCCAGGTACAGTCCAATGAGTTTATTTATCGCTCCTTCCTCAGTGCAGCAGTGACGGTAACGCCATTGAACGTCAAGGGGGCGATGGTTAGATTCTCTCTTGTTGGAGACGGTGACCCCCAGGATGTTGATAGTGGGGGGGGAAGGGGGATTCAGTGACGGTAACACCATTGAACGTCAAGGGGGGCGATGGTTAGATTCTCTCTCGTTGGAGACGGTGACCCCCAGGATGTTGATAGTGGGGGGGAAGGGGGATTCAGTGACGGTAACACCATTGAACGTCAAGGGGGCGATGGTTAGACTCTCTCTTGTTGGAGACGGTGACCCCCAGGATGTTGATAGTGGGGGGGGGGGGGGAAGGGGGGGGGGCGAGAGAACCAATTCCCAAGGCTGGCGGGGCAGGGGAAACGAGAGAGTCCAACGTTGTTGGGGATGGAGGGAGAGCAAGCCAGCAGAAGGGCAGAGTGGCCGTCCAGGGTAGGGAGCACATCTTCATCTGGGAACTGTGACCTTGCGATGCAACATCGCTCTGTCCAGTTGGTATCGGACAGTGCTGAGGGAGGGTCGGGGCTGAGGGAGGGTCAGTGCTGAGGGAGGGTCAGTGCTGAGGGAGGGTCAGGGCTGAGGGAGGGTAAGGGCTGAGGGAGGGTCAGGGCTGAGGGAGGGTCAGGGCTGAGGGAGGGTCGGTGCTGAGGGAGGGTCAGGGCTGAGGGAGGGTCGGGGCTGAGGGAGGGTCAGTGCTGAGGGAGGGTCGGGGCTGAGGGAGGGTCGGTGCTGAGGGAGGGTCAGTGCTGAGGGAGGGTCGGGGCTGAGGGAGGGTCGGTGCTGAGGGAGGGTCGGTGCTGAGGGAGGGTCGGCGCTGAGGGAGGGTCGGCGCTGAGGGAGGGTCGGGGCTGAGGGAGGGTCGGTGCTGAGGGAGGGTCAGTGCTGAGGGAGGGTCAGGGCTGAGGGAGGGTCGGTGCTGAGGGAGGGTCGGTGCTGAGGGAGGGTCAGTGCTGAGGGAGGGTCAGTGCTGAGGGAGGGTCGGGGCTGAGGGAGGGTCGGTGCTGAGGGAGGGTCAGGGCTGAGGGAGGGTCAGGGCTGAGGGAGGGTCGGTGCTGAGGGAGGGTCGGGGCTGAGGGAGGGTCAGTGCTGAGGGAGGGTAAGGGCTGAGGGAGGGTCAGGGCTGAGGGAGGGTCAGGGCTGAGGGAGGGTCAGGGCTGAGGGAGGGTCGGTGCTGAGGGAGGGTCAGGGCTGAGGGAGGGTCGGTGCTGAGGGAGGGTAAGGGCTGAGGGAGGGTCAGGGCTGAGGGAGGGTCAGGGCTGAGGGAGGGTAAGGGCTGAGGGAGGGTCAGGGCTGAGGGAGGGTCAGTGCTGAGGGAGGGTCAGGGCTGAGGGAGGGTCAGGGCTGAGGGAGGTCGGCGCTGAGGGAGGGTCAGGGCTGAGGGAGGGTCGGGGCTGAGGGAGGGTCAGGGCTGAGGGAGGGTCGGTGCTGAGGGAGGGTCAGGGCTGAGGGAGGGTCAGGGCTGAGGGAGGGTCAGTGCTGAGGGTCGGTGCTGAGGGAGGGTCGGGGCTGAGGGAGGGTCGGCGCTGAGGGAGGGTCAGGGCTGAGGGTGGGTCGGTGCTGAGGGAGGGTCAGGGCTGAGGGAGGGTCGGTGCTGAGGGAGGGTCGGTGCTGAGGGAGGGTCGGTGCTGAGGGAGGGGTCGGTGCTCAGGGAGGGTCAGTGCTGAGGGAGGGTCGGTGCTGAGGGAGGGTCAGTGCTGAGGGAGGGTCGGTGCTGAGGGAGGGTCAGGGCTGAGGGAGGGTCGGTGCTGAGGGAGGGTCGGTGCTGAGGGAGGGTCGGTGCTGAGGGAGGGGTCGGTGCTCAGGGAGGGTCAGTGCTGAGGGAGGGTCGGTGCTGAGGGAGGGTCAGGGCTGAGGGAGGGTCGGGGCTGAGGGAGGGTCGGTGCTGAGGGAGGGTCAGGGCTGAGGGAGGGTCAGCGCTGAGGGAGGGGTCGGTGCTGAGGGAGGGTCGGTGCTGAGGGAGGGTCAGGGCTGAGGGATAGTCGGTGCTGAGGGAGGGTCAGGGCTGAGGGAGGGTCGGTGCTGAGGGAGGGTCGGTGCTGAGGGAGGGTCGGAGCTGAGGGAGGGTCGGTGCTGAGGGAGGGTCAGGGCTGAGGGAGGGTCGGTGCTGAGGGAGGGTCAGGGCTGAGGGAGGGTCGGTGCTGAGGGAGGGTCGGTGCTGAGGGAGGGTCAGGGCTGAGGGAGGGTCGGTGCTGAGGGAGGGTCAGGTCTGAGGGAGGGTCAGGGCTGAGGGAGGGTCAGTGCTGAGGGAGGGTCGGTGCTGAGGGAGGGTGGGCGCTGAGGGAAGGTCGGTGCTGAGGGAGGGTCGGTGCTGAGGGAGGGTCAGGGCTGAGGGAGGGTCAGTGCTGAGGGAGGGTCGGGGCTGAGAGAGGGTCGGGGCTGAGAGGGGGTCGGTGCTGAGGGAGGTTCAGGGCGAAGGGAGGGTCAGGGCTGAGGGAGGGTCGGTGCTGAGGGAGGGTCAGGGCTGAGGGAGGGTCGGTGCTGAGGGAGGGTCAGTGCTGAGAGAGGGTCGGCGCTGAGGGAGGGTCAGGGCTGAGAGAGGGTCGGCGCTGAGGGAGGGTCGGCGCTGAGGGAGGGTCGGTGCTGAGGGAGGGTCAGGGCTGAGGGAGGGTCAGCGCTGAGGGAGGGTCGGGGCTGAGGGAGGGTCGGTGCTGAGGGAGGGTCAGTGCTGAGAGAGGTCGGCGCTGAGGGAGGGTCAGGGCTGAGGGAGGTCGGCGCTGAGGGAGGGTCAGGGCTGAGGGAGGGTCAGGGCTGAGGGAGGGTCGGTGCTGAGAGAGGTCGGCGCTGAGGGAGGGTCGGCGCTGAGGGAGGTCGGCGCTGAGGGAGGGTCAGGGCTGAGGGAGGGTCGGCGCTGAGGGAGGGTCGGCGCTGAGGGAGGGTCGGTGCTGAGGGAGGGTCAGTGCTGAGGGAGGGTCAGGGCTGAGGGAGGGTCGGTGCTGAGGGAGGGTCAATGCTGAGGGTCTGTGCTGTGGAAGGGTCGGTGCTGAGGGAGGGTCGGGGCTGAGGGAGGGTCAGTGCTGAGGGTCGGTGCTGAGGGAGGGTCAGTGCTGAGGGAGGGTCGGTGCTGAGGGAGGGTCAGGGCTGAGGGAGGGTCGGTGCTGAGGGAGGGTCGGTGCTGAGGGAGGTTCAGGGCGAAGGGAGGGTCAGGGCTGAGGGAGGGTCGGTGCTGAGGGAGGGTCAGGGCTGAGGGAGGGTCGGTGCTGAGGGAGGGTCAGTGCTGAGAGAGGGTCGGCGCTGAGGGAGGGTCAGGGCTGAGAGAGGGTCGGCGCTGAGGGAGGGTCGGCGCTGAGGGAGGGTCGGTGCTGAGGGAGGGTCAGGGCTGAGGGAGGGTCAGCGCTGAGGGAGGGTCGGGGCTGAGGGAGGGTCGGTGCTGAGGGAGGGTCAGTGCTGAGAGAGGTCGGCGCTGAGGGAGGGTCAGGGCTGAGGGAGGTCGGCGCTGAGGGAGGGTCAGGGCTGAGGGAGGGTCAGGGCTGAGGGAGGGTCGGTGCTGAGAGAGGTCGGCGCTGAGGGAGGGTCGGCGCTGAGGGAGGTCGGCGCTGAGGGAGGGTCAGGGCTGAGGGAGGGTCGGCGCTGAGGGAGGGTCGGCGCTGAGGGAGGGTCGGTGCTGAGGGAGGGTCAGTGCTGAGGGAGGGTCAGGGCTGAGGGAGGGTCGGTGCTGAGGGAGGGTCAATGCTGAGGGTCTGTGCTGTGGAAGGGTCGGTGCTGAGGGAGGGTCGGGGCTGAGGGAGGGTCAGTGCTGAGGGTCGGTGCTGAGGGAGGGTCAGTGCTGAGGGAGGGTCGGTGCTGAGGGAGGGTCAGGGCTGAGGGAGGGTCGGTGCTGAGGGAGGGTCGGTGCTGAGGGAGGGTCAGGGCTGAGGGAGGGTCAGGGCTGAGGGAGGGTCGGGGCTGAGGGAGGGTCGGTGCTGAGGGAGGGTCGGTGCTGAGGGAGGGTCAGTGCTGAGGGAGGGTCAGGGCTGAAGGAGGGTCAGGGCTGAGGGAGGGTCGGTGCTGAGGGAGGGTCGGTGCTAAGGGAGGGTCAGTGCTGAGGGAGGGTCAGGGCTGAGGGAGGGTCGGTGCTGAGGGAGGGTCAATGCTGAGGGTCTGTGCTGTGGAAGGGTCGGTGCTGAGGGAGGGTCGGGGCTGAGGGAGGGTCAGTGCTGAGGGTCGGTGCTGAGGGAGGGTCAGTGCTGAGGGAGGGTCGGTGCTGAGGGAGGGTCAGGGCTGAGGGTGGGTCGGTGCTGAGGGAGGGTCAGGGCTGAGGGAGGGTCGGTGCTGAGGGAGGGTCAGGGCTGAGGGAGGGTCGGTGCTGAGGGAGGGTCAGTGCTGAGGGAGGGTCAGGGCTGAAGGAGGGTCAGGGCTGAGGGAGGGTCGGTGCTGAGGGAGAGTCGGTGCTGAGGGAGGGTCAGGGCTGAGGGAGGGTCGGTGCTGAGGGAGGGTCAGTGCTGAGAGAGGGTCGGCGCTGAGGGAGGGTCAGGGCTGAGAGAGGGTCGGCGCTGAGGGAGGGTCGGCGCTGAGGGAGGGTCGGTGCTGAGGGAGGGTCAGGGCTGAGGGAGGGTCAGCGCTGAGGGAGGGTCGGGGCTGAGGGAGGGTCGGTGCTGAGGGAGGGTCAGGGCTGAGGGAGGGTCGGTGCTGAGGGAGGGTCAGTGCTGAGAGAGGTCGGCGCTGAGGGAGGGTCAGGGCTGAGGGAGGTCGGCGCTGAGGGAGGGTCAGGGCTGAGGGAGGGTCAGGGCTGAGGGAGGGTCGGTGCTGAGAGAGGTCGGCGCTGAGGGAGGGTCGGCGCTGAGGGAGGTCGGCGCTGAGGGAGGGTCGGCGCTGAGGGAGGGTCGGTGCTGAGGGAGGGTCAGTGCTGAGGGAGGGTCAGGGCTGAGGGAGGGTCGGTGCTGAGGGAGGGTCAATGCTGAGGGTCTGTGCTGTGGAAGGGTCGGTGCTGAGGGAGGGTCGGGGCTGAGGGAGGGTCAGTGCTGAGGGAGGGTCAGGGCTGAAGGAGGGTCAGGGCTGAGGGAGGGTCGGTGCTGAGGGAGGGTCAGGGCTGAGGGAGGGTCGGTGCTGAGGGAGGGTCGGTGCTGAGGGAGGGTCAGGGCTGAGGGAGGGTCAGGGCTGAGGGAGGGTCGGGGCTGAGGGAGGGTCGGTGCTGAGGGAGGGTCGGTGCTGAGGGAGGGTCAGTGCTGAGGGAGGGTCAGGGCTGAAGGAGGGTCAGGGCTGAGGGAGGGTCGGTGCTGAGGGAGGGTCGGTGCTAAGGGAGGGTCAGTGCTGAGGGAGGGTCAGGGCTGAGGGAGGGTCGGTGCTGAGGGAGGGTCAATGCTGAGGGTCTGTGCTGTGGAAGGGTCGGTGCTGAGGGAGGGTCGGGGCTGAGGGAGGGTCAGTGCTGAGGGTCGGTGCTGAGGGAGGGTCAGGGCTGAGGGAGGGTCGGGGCTGAGGGAGGGTCGGTGCTGAGGGAGGGTCAGCGCTACCAATAAAAGCACTTTATCTCTCTCTCTCCCTCTCTCTCTGTCCCTCTCTCTCTCTCTCTCCCTCTCTCTCTCCCTCTCTCTCTCTCCCTCTCTCTCCCTCTCTCTCTCTCTCCCTCCCTCTCTCTCCCTCCCTCTCTCTCTCTCTCGCTCCCTCTCTCTCTCTCTCTCTCCCTCTCTCTCTCCCTCTGTCTATTCGAAGGTCATTCCCAGTGCATGTACAGCGTTCCCTCCCTATTTAATTACACCTCTCACTTCCTCAATCCCTGATGTTATCCACACCTTCCCAACGAGAGGACTCACGCCCTCTCTCACCCTCTCCGTTCACTCCCTCTGGGTCAGAGAGCGTCCCTCGCCAGGGGACCCGAGAGTCCGGGACAAAGCTCCGCAGGAATCCGGGCGTCCGGGGGCAAGTGGGAAGGGGTGGGGAGCGCGGAGAGACTGGAACAGCGCAGGAGTAACGGGGAAATGGTGCAGGACTCCAGGGACCAGCAACTCACGGGAGAAACCGTAGCCGGAGATTAGAGCCAGCCAGGAAAACGGGAATCCAACATAGAGAGGTAAACGACATTAACGCACGATCAGGTTCCAGTCTGTAACTCCCTCCCGGGGTATCTGTTATTCTGTATATAAACCCCACCCCGAACCCCTCGATTAGATTCCAGTCTGTAACTCCCTCCCGGGGTATCTGTTATTCTGTATATAAACCCCACCCCGAACCCCTCGATTAGATTCCAGTCTGTAACTCCCTCCCGGGGTATCTGTTATTCTGTATAGAAACCCCACCCCGAACCCCTCGATTAGATTCCAGTCTGTAACTCCCTCCCCGGGGTATCTGTTATTCTGTATATAAACCCCACCCCGAACCCCTCGATTAGATTCCAGTCTGTAACTCCCTCCCGGGGTATCTGTTATTCTGTATATAAACCCCACCCCGAACCCCTCGATTAGATTCCAGTCTGTAACTCCCTCCCGGGGTATCTGTTATTCTTTATATAAACCACCCCGAACTCCTCGATTAGATTCCAGTCTGTAACTCCCTCCCGGGGTATCTGTTATTCTGTATATAAACCAGCCCGAGCCCCTCGATTAGATTCCAGTCTGTAACTCCCTCCCGGGGTATCTGTTATTCTGTATATAAACCACACCCCGAAACCCTCGATTAGATTCCAGTCTGTAACTCCCTCCCGGGTATCTGTTATTCTGTATATAAACCACACCCCGAACCCCTCCATTAGATTCCAGTCTGTAACTCCCGCTCGGGGTATCTGTTATTCTGTATATAAACCACACCCTGAACCCCTCGATTAGATTCCAGTCTGTAACTCCCTCCCGGGGTATCTGTTATTCTGTATATAAACCACACCCTGAACCCCTCGATTAGATTCCAGTCTGTAACTCCCTCCCGGGGTATCTGTTATTCTGTATATAAACCACCCCAAACCCCTCGATTCGATTCCAGTCTGTAACTCCCTCCCGGGGTATCTGTTATTCTGTATATAAACCACCCCGAACCCCTCGATTAGATTCCAGTCTGTAACTCCCTCCCGGGGTATCTGTTATTCTGTATATAAACCCCACCCCGAATCCCTCGATTAGATTCCAGTCTGTAACCCCCTCCCGGGGTATCTGTTATTCTGTATATAAACCCCACCCCGAACCCCTCGATTAGATTCCAGTCTGTAACACCCTCCCGGGGTATCTGTTATTCTGTATATAAACCCCACCCCGAACCCCTCGATTAGATTCCAGTCTGTAACTCCCTCCCGGGGTATCTGTTATTCTTTATATAAACCACCCCGAATCCCTCGATTAGATTCCAGTCTGTAACTCCCTCCCCGAGTATCTGTTATTCTGTATATAAACCCCACCCCGAACCCCTCGATTAGATTCCAGTCTGTAACTCCCTCCCGGGGTATCTGTTATTCTGTATATAAACCCCACCCCGAACCCCTCGATTAGATTCCAGTCTGTAACTCCCTCCCGGGGTATCTGTTATTCTGTATATAAACCACCCCGAACCCCTTGATTAGATTCCAGTCTGTAACTCCCTCCCGGGGTATCTGTTATTCTGTATATAAACCCCACCCCGAACCCCTCGATTAGATTCCAGTCTGTAACTCCCTCCTGGGGTATCTGTTATTCTGTATATAAACCACCCCGAACCCCTCGATTAGATTCCAGTGTGTAACTCCCTCCCGGGGTATCTGTTATTCTGTATATAAACCGCACCCCGAACCCCTCGATTAGATTCCAGTCTGTAACTCCCTCCCCGAGTATCTGTTATTCTGTATATAAACCCCACCCCGAACCCCTCGATTAGATTCCAGTCTGTAACTCCCTCCCGGGTATCTGTTATTCTGTATATAAACCACCCCGAACCCCTCGATTAGATTCCAGTCTGTAACTCCCTCCCGGGGTATCTGTTATTCTGTATATAAACCGCACCCCGAACCCCTCGATTAGATTCCAGTCTGTAACTCCCTCCCGGGGTATCTGTCATTCTGTATATAAACCACCCCGAACCCCTCGATTTGATTCCAGTCTGTAACTCCCTCCCGGGGTATCTGTTATTCTGTATATAAACCACCACGAACCCCTCGATTAGATTCCAGTCTGTAACTCCCTCCCGGGGTATCTGTTATTCTGTATATAAACCCCACCCCGAACCCCTCGATTAGATTCCAGTCTGTAACTCCCTCCCGGGGTATCTGTTATTCTGTATATAAACCCCACCCCGAACCCCTCGATTAGATTCCAGTGTGTAACTCCCACCCGGGGTATCTGTTATTCTGTATATAAACCACCCCGAACCCCTCGATTTGATTCCAGTCTGTAACTCCCGCTCGGGGTATCTGTTATTCTGTATATAAACCCCACCCCGAACCCCTCGATTAGATTCCAGTCTGTAACTCCCTCCCGGGGTATCTGTTGTTCTGTATATAAACCAGCCCGAACCCCTCGATTACATTCCAGTCTGTACCTCCCTCCCTCCCGGGGTATCTGTTATTCTGTATATAAACCCCACCCCGAACCCCTCGATTAGATTCCAGTCTGTAACTCCCTCCCGGGGTATCTGTTGTTCTGTATATAAACCACCCCGAACCCCTCGATTAGATTCCAGTCTGTAACTCCCTCCCCGGGGTATCTGTTATTCTGTATATAAACCACCCCGAACCCCTCGATTAGATTCCAGTCTGTAACTCCCTCCCGGGGTATCTGTTATTCTGTATATAAACCCCACCCCGAACCCCTCGATTAGATTCCAGTCTGTAACTCCCTCCCCGGGGTATCTGTTATTCTGCATATAAACCACCCCTAACCCCTCGATTAGATTCCAGTCTGTAACTCCCTCCCGGGGTATCTGTTATTCTGTATATAAACCCCACCCCGAACCTCTCGATTAGATTCCAGTCTGTAACTCCCTCCCGGGTATCTGTTATTCTGTATATAAACCCCACCCCGAACCCCTCGATTAGATTCCAGTCTGTAACTCCCTCCTGGGGTATCTGTTATTCTGTATATAAACCACCCCGAACCCCTCGATTAGATTCCAGTCTGTAACTCCCTCCCGGGGTATCTGTTATTCTGTATATAAACCCCACCCCGAACCCCTCGATTAGATTCCAGTCTGTAACTCCCTCCCGGGGTATCTGTTATTCTGTATATAAACCCCACCCCGAACCCCTCGATTAGATTCCAGTCTGTAACTCCCTCCCGGGGTATCTGTTATTCTGTATATAAACCACCCTGAACCCCTCGATTAGATTCCAGTCTGTAACTCCCTCCCGGGGTATCTGTTATTCTGTATATAAACCCCACCCCGAACCCCTCGATTAGATTCCAGTCTGTAACTCCCTCCCGGGGTATCTGTTATTCTGTATATAAACCCCACCCCGAACCCCTCGATTAGATTCCAGTCTGTAACTCCCTCACGGAGTATCTGTTATTCTGTATATAAACCACCTCGAACACCTCGATTAGATTCCAGTCTGTAACTCCCTCACGGGGTATCTGTTATTCTGTATATAAACCACCTCGAACACCTCGATTAGATTCCAGTCTGTAACTCCCTCCCGGGGTATCTGTTATTCTGCATATAAACCACCCCTAACCCCTCGATTAGATTCCAGTCTGTAACTCCCTCCCGGGGTATCTGTTATTCTGTATATAAACCCCACCCCGAACCTCTCGATTAGATTCCAGTCTGTAACTCCCTCCCGGGGTATCTGTTATTCTGTATATAAACCACCCCGAACCCCTCGATTAGATTCCAGTCTGTAACTCCCTCCCGGGGTATCTGTTATTCTGTATATAAACCCCACCCCGAACCCCTCGATTAGATTCCAGTCTGTAACTCCCTCCCCGGGGTATCTGTTATTCTGCATATAAACCACCCCTAACCCCTCGATTAGATTCCAGTCTGTAACTCCCTCCCGGGGTATCTGTTATTCTGTATATAAACCACCCCGAACCCCTCGATTAGATTCCAGTCTGTAACTCCCTCCCGGGGTATCTGTTATTCTGTATATAAACCCCACCCCGAACCCCTCGATTAGATTCCAGTCTGTAACTCCCTCACGGAGTATCTGTTATTCTGTATATAAACCACCTCGAACACCTCGATTAGATTCCAGTCTGTAACTCCCTCCCGGTATCTGTTATTCTGTATATAAACCCCACCCCGAACCCCTCGATTTGATTCCAGTCTGTAACTCCCTCCCGGGGTATCTGTTATTCTGTATATAAACCCCACCCCGAACCCCTCGATTAGATTCCAGTCTGTAACTCCCTCCCGGGTTATCTGTTATTCTGTATATAAACCCCACCCCGAACCCCTCGATTAGATTCCAGTCTGTAACTCCCTCCCGGGGTATCTGTTATTCTGTATATAAACCCCACACCGAACCCCTCGATTAGATTCCAGTCTGTAACTCCCTCCCGGGTTATCTGTTATTCTGTATATAAACCCCACCCCGAACCCCTCGATTAGATTCCAGTCTGTAACTCCCTCCCGGGGTATCTGTTATTCTGTATATAAACCACCCCGAACCCCTTGATTAGATTCCAGTCTATAACTCCCTCCCGGGGTATCTGTTATTCTGTATATAAACCCCACCCCGAACCCCTCGATTAGATTCCAGTCTGTAACTCCCTCCCGGGGTATCTGTTATTCTGTATATAAACCACCCCGAACCCCTCGATTAGATTCCAGTCTGTAACTCCCTCCCGGGGTCTCTGTTATTCTGTATATAAACCCCACCCCGAACCCCTCGATTAGATTCCAGTCTGTAACTCCCTCCCGGGTATCTGTTATTCTGTATATAAACCCCACCCCGAACCCCTCGATTAGATTCCAGTCTGTAACTCCCTCCCGGGGAGCTGTTATTCTGTATATAAACCACCCCGAACCCCTCGATTAGATTCCAGTCTGTAACTCCCTCCCGGGTATCTGTTATTCTGTATATAAACCACCCCGAACCCCTCGATTAGATTCCAGTCTGTAACTCCCTCCCGGGGTATCTGTTATTCTGTATATAAACCACCCCGAACCCCTCGATTAGATTCCAGTCTGTAACTCCCTCCCGGGGTATCTGTTATTCTGTATATAAACCCCACCCCGAACCCCTCGATTAGATTCCAGTCTGTAACTCCCTCCCGGGGTATCTGTTATTCTGTATATAAACCCCACCCCGAACCCCTCGATTAGATTCCAGTCTGTAACTCCCTCCCCGGGGTATCTGTTATTCTGTATATAAACCACCCCGAACCCTTGGATTAGATTCCAGTCTGTAACTCCCTCCCGGGGGTATCTGTTATTCTGTATATAAACCCCCCGAACCCCTCGATTAGATTCCAGTCTGTAACTCCGTCCCCGGGGTATCTGTTATTCTGTATATAAACCACCCCGAACCCCTCGATTAGATTCCAGTCTGTAACTCCCTCCCGGGGTATCTATTATTCTGTATATAAACCCCACCCCGAACCCCTCGATTAGATTCCAGTCTGTAACTCCCTCCCGGGGTATCTGTTATTCTGTATATAAACCCCACCCCGAACCCCTCGATTAGATTCCAGTCTGTAACTCCCTCCCGGGGTATCTGTTATTCTGGATATAAACCCCACCCCGAACCCCTCGATTAGATTCCAGTCTGTAACTCCCTCCCGTGGTATCTGTTATTCTGTATATAAACCCCACCCCGAACCCCTCGATTAGATTCCAGTCTGTAACTCCCTCCCGGGGTATCTGTTATTCTGTATATAAACCCCACCCTGAACCCCTCGATTAGATTCCAGTCTGTAACTCCCTCCCGGGGTATCTGTTATTCTGGATATAAACCCCACCCCGAACCCCTCGATTAGATTCCAGTCTGTAACTCCCTCCCGGGTATCTGTTATTCTGTATATAAACCACCCCGAACCCCTCGATTAGATTCCAGTCTGTAACTCCCTCCCGGGTATCTGTTATTCTGTATATAAACCACCCCGAACCCCTCGATTAGATTCCAGTCTGTAACTCCCTCCCGGGGTATCTGTTATTCTGTATATAAACCACCCCGAACCCCTCGATTAGATTCCAGTCTGTAACTCCCCCCCGGGGTATCTGTTATTCTGTATATAAACCCCACCCCGAACCCCTCGATTAGATTCCAGACTGTAACTCCCTCCCCGGGGTATCTGTTATTCTGTATATAAACCACCCCGAACCCCTCGATTAGATTCCAGTCTGTAACTCCCTCCCGGGGTATCTATTATTCTGTATATAAACCACCCCGAACCCCTCGATTAGATTCCAGTCTGTAACTCCCTCCCGGGGTATCTGTTATTCTGTATATAAACCACCCCGAACCCCTCGATTAGATTCCAGTCTGTAACTCCCTCCCCGGGGTATCTGTTATTCTGTATATAAACCCCACCCCGAACACCTCGATTAGATTCCAGTCTGTAACTCCCTCCCGGGGTATCTGTTATTCTGTATATAAACCCCACCCCGAACCCCTCGATTAGATTCCAGACTGTAACTCCCTCCCCGGGGTATCTGTTATTCTGTATATAAACCACCCCGAACCCCTCGATTAGATTCCAGTCTGTAACTCCCTCCCGGGGTATCTATTATTCTGTATATAAACCACCCCGAACCCCTCGATTAGATTCCAGTCTGTAACTCCCTCCCGGGGTATCTGTTATTCTGTATATAAACCACCCCGAACCCCTCGATTAGATTCCAGTCTGTAACTCCCTCCCCGGGGTATCTGTTATTCTGTATATAAACCACCCCGAACCCCTCGATTAGATTCCAGTCTGTAACTCCCTCCCGGCGTATCTGTTATTCTGTATATAAACCCCACCCCGAACCCCTCGATTAGATTCCAGTCTGTAACTCCCTCCCGGGGTATCTGTTATTCTGTATATAACCCCCACCGAACCCCTCGATTAGATTCCAGTCTGTAACTCCCTCCCGGGGTATCTGTTATTCTGTATATAAACCCCACCCCGAACCCCTCGATTAGATTCCAGTCTGTAACTCCCTCCCGGGGTATCTGTTATTCTGTATATAAACCCCACCCCGAACCCCTCGATTAGATTCCAGTCTGTAACTCCCTCCCGGGGTATCTGTTATTCTGTATATAAACCCCACCCCGATACCCTCGATTAGATTCCAGTCTGTAACTCCATCCTGGGGTATCTGTTATTCTGTATATAAACCCCACCCCGAACCCCTCGATTAGATTCCAGTCTGTAACTCCCTCCCGGGGTATCTGTTATTCTGTATATAAACCCCACCCCGAACCCCTCGATTAGATTCCAGTCTGTAACTCCATCCTGGGGTATCTGTTATTCTGTATATAAACCACCCCGACCCCCTCAATCAGATTCCAGTCTGTAACTCCCTCCCGGGGTATCTGTTATTCTGTATATAAACGACCCCGAACCCCTCGATTAGATTCCAGTCTGTAACTCCCTCCCGGGTATCTGTTATTCTGTATATATACCCCACCCCCGAACCCCTTGATTAGATTCCAGTCTGTAACTCCCTCCCGGGGTATCTGTTATTCTGTATATAAACCATCCTGACACCCTCGATTTGATTCCAGTCTGTAACTCCCTCCCGGGGTATCTGTTATTCTGTATATAAACCACCCCGAAACCCTCGATTAGATTCCAGTCTGTACCTCCCTCCCGGGGTATCTGTTATTCTGTATATAAACCACCGCGAACCCCTCGATTAGATTCCAGTCTGTACCTCCCTCCCGGGTATCTGTTATTCTATGTATAAACCCCACCCCGAACCCCTCGATTAGACTCCAGTCTGTAACTCCCTCCCGGGTATCTATTATTCTGTACATAAACCACCCCGAACCCCTCGATTAGATTCCAGTCTGTAACTCCCTCCCGGGTATCTGTTATTTTGTATATAAACCACCCCGAACCCCTCGGTTAGATTCCAGTCTGTAACTCCCTCCCCAGGGTATCTGTTATTCTGTATATAAACCCCACCCCGAACCCCTCGATTAGATTCCAGTCTGTAACTCCATCCTGGGGTATCTGTTATTCTGTATATAAACCCCACCCCGAACCCCTCGATTAGATTCCAGTCTGTAACGCCCTCCCGGGGTATCTGTTATTCTGTATATAAACCACCCCGACCCCCTCAATCAGATTCCAGTCTGTAACTCCCTCCCGGGGTATCTGTTATTCTGTATATAAACGACCCCGAACCCCTCGATTAGATTCCAGTCTGTAACTCCCTCCCGGGTATCTGTTATTCTGTATATAAACCCCACCCCGAACCCCTCGATTAGATTCCAGTCTGTAACTCCCTCCCGGGGTATCTGTTATTCTGTATATAAACCACCGCGAACCCCTCGATTAGATCCCAGTCTGTAACTCCCTCCCGGGGTATCTGTTATTCTGTATATAAACCACCCCGAACCCCTCGATTAGATTCCAGTCTGTAACTCCCTCCCGGGGTATCTGTTATTCTGTATATAAACCACCCCGAACCCCTCGATTAGATTCCAGTCTGTAACTCCCTCCCGTGGTATCTGTTATTCTGTATATAAACCCCACCCCGAACCCCTCGATTAGATTCCAGTCTGTAACTCCCTCCCCGGGGTATCTGTTATTCTGTATATAAACCCCACCCTGAACCCCTCGATTAGATTCCAGTCTGTAACTCCCTCCCGGGGAGCTGTTATTCTGTATATAAACCACCCCGAACCCCTCGATTAGATTCCAGTCTGTAACTCCCTCCCGGGGTATCTGTTATTCTGTATATAAACCCCACCCCGAACCCCTCGATTAGATTCCAGTCTGTAACTCCCTCCCGGGGTATCTGTTATTCTGTATATAAACCACCCCGAACCCCTCGATTAGATTCCAGTCTGTAACTCCCTCCCGGGGTATCTGTTATTCTGTATATAAACCACCCCGAACCCCTCGATTAGATTCCAGTCTGTAACTCCCTCCCGGGGTATCTGTTATTCTGTATATAAACCCCACCCCGAACCCCTCGATTAGATTCCAGTCTGTAACTCCCTCCCGGGGTATCTGTTATTCTGTATATAAACCCCACCCCGAACCCCTCGATTAGATTCCAGTCTGTAACTCCCTCCCGGGGTATCTGTTATTCTGTATATAAACCCCACCCCGAACCCCTCGATTAGATTCCAGTCTGTAACTCCCTCCCGGGGTATCTGTTATTCTGTATATAAACCCCACCCCGATACCCTCGATTAGATTCCAGTCTGTAACTCCATCCTGGGGTATCTGTTATTCTGTATATAAACCACCCCGACCCCCTCAATCAGATTCCAGTCTGTAACTCCCTCCCGGGGTATCTGTTATTCTGTATATAAACGACCCCGAACCCCTCGATTAGATTCCAGTCTGTAACTCCCTCCCGGGGTATCTGTTATTCTGTATATATACCCCACCCCCGAACCCCTTGATTAGATTCCAGTCTGTAACTCCCTCCCGGGGTATCTGTTATTCTGTATATAAACCATCCTGACACCCTCGATTTGATTCCAGTCTGTAACTCCCTCCCGGGGTATCTGTTATTCTGTATATAAACCACCCCGAAACCCTCGATTAGATTCCAGTCTGTACCTCCCTCCCGGGGTATCTGTTATTCTGTATATAAACCACCGCGAACCCCTCGATTAGATTCCAGTCTGTACCTCCCTCCCGGGGTATCTGTTATTCTATGTATAAACCCCACCCCGAACCCCTCGATTAGACTCCAGTCTGTAACTCCCTCCCGGGTATCTATTATTCTGTACATAAACCACCCCGAACCCCTCGATTAGATTCCAGTCTGTAACTCCCTCCCGGGTATCTGTTATTTTGTATATAAACCACCCCGAACCCCTCGGTTAGATTCCAGTCTGTAACTCCCTCCCCAGGGTATCTGTTATTCTGTATATAAACCCCACCCCGAACCCCTCGATTTGATTCCAGTCTGTAACTCCATCCTGGGGTATCTGTTATTCTGTATATAAACCACCCCGACCCCCTCAATCAGATTCCAGTCTGTAACTCCCTCCCGGGGTATCTGTTATTCTGTATATAAACGACCCCGAACCCCTCGATTAGATTCCAGTCTGTAACTCCCTCCCGGGGTATCTGTTATTCTGTATATAAACCCCACCCCGAACCCCTCGATTAGATTCCAGTCTGTAACTCCCTCCCGGGGTATCTGTTATTCTGTATATAAACCACCGCGAACCCCTCGATTAGATCCCAGTCTGTAACTCCCTCCCGGGCTATCTGTTATTCTGTATATAAACCACCCCGAACCCCTCGATTAGATTCCAGTCTGTAACTCCCTCCCGGGGTATCTGTTATTCTGTATATAAACCACCCCGAACCCCTCGATTAGATTCCAGTCTGTAACTCCCTCCCGGGGTATCTGTTATTCTGTATATAAACCCCACCCCGAACCCCTCGATTAGATTCCAGTCTGTAACTCCCTCCCGGGGTATCTGTTATTCTGTATATAAACCCCACCCCGAACCCCTCGATTAGATTCCAGTCTGTAACTCCCTCCCGGGTATCTGTTATTCTGTATATAAACCACCCCGAACCCCTCGATTAGATTCCAGTCTGTAACTCCCTCCCGGGGTATCTGTTATTCTGTATATAAACCACCCCGAACCCCTCGATTAGATTCCAGTCTGTAACTCCCTCCCGGGGTATCTGTTATTCTGTATATAACCCACCCCGAACCCCTCGATTAGATTCCAGTCTGTAACTCCCTCCCGGTGTATCTGTTATTCTGTATATAAACCCCACCCCGAACCCCTCGATTAGATTCCAGTCTGTAACTCCCTCCCGGGGTATCTGTTATTCTGTATATAAACCCCACCCCGAACCCCTCGATTAGATTCCAGTCTGTAACTCCCTCCCGGGGTATCTGTTATTCTGTATATAAACCCCACCCCGAACCCCTCGATTAGATTCCAGTCTGTAACTCCCTCCCGGGTATCTGTTATTCTGTATATAAACCCCACCCCGATACCCTCGATTAGATTCCAGTCTGTAACTCCATCCTGGGGTATCTGTTATTCTGTATATAAACCACCCCGACCCCCTCAATCAGATTCCAGTCTGTAACTCCCTCCCGGGGTATCTGTTATTCTGTATATAAACGACCCCGAACCCCTCGATTAGATTCCAGTCTGTAACTCCCTCCCGGGGTATCTGTTATTCTGTATATATACCCCACCCCCGAACCCCTTGATTAGATTCCAGTCTGTAACTCCCTCCCGGGGTATCTGTTATTCTGTATATAAACCATCCTGACACCCTCGATTTGATTCCAGTCTGTAACTCCCTCCCGGGGTATCTGTTATTCTGTATATAAACCACCCCGAAACCCTCGATTAGATTCCAGTCTGTACCTCCCTCCCGGGGTATCTGTTATTCTGTATATAAACCACCGCGAACCCCTCGATTAGATTCCAGTCTGTACCTCCCTCCCGGGGTATCTGTTATTTTGTATATAAACCACCCCGAACCCCTCGGTTAGATTCCAGTCTGTAACTCCATCCTGGGGTATCTGTTATTCTGTATATAAACCACCCCGACCCCCTCAATCAGATTCCAGTCTGTAACTCCCTCCCCAGGGTATCTGTTATTCTGTATATAAACCCCACCCCGAACCCCTCGATTAGATTCCAGTCTGTAACTCCATCCTGGGGTATCTGTTATTCTGTATATAAACCACCCCGACCCCCTCAATCAGATTCCAGTCTGTAACTCCCTCCCGGGTATCTGTTATTCTGTATATAAACGACCCCGAACCCCTCGATTAGATTCCAGTCTGTAACTCCCTCCCGGGGTATCTGTTATTCTGTATATAAACCCCACCCCGAACCCCTCGATTAGATTCCAGTCTGTAACTCCCTCCCGGGTATCTGTTATTCTGTATATAAACCACCGCGAACCCCTCGATTAGATCCCAGTCTGTAACTCCCTCCCGGGGTATCTGTTATTCTGTATATAAACCACCCCGAACCCCTCGATTAGATTCCAGTCTGTAACTCCCTCCCGGGGTATCTGTTATTCTGTATATAAACCACCCCGAACCCCTCGATTAGATTCCAGTCTGTAACTCCCTCCCGGGGTATCTGTTATTCTGTATATAAACCCCACCCCGAACCCCTCGATTAGATTCCAGTCTGTAACTCCCTCCCGGGTATCTGTTATTCTGTATATAAACACCCCGAACCCCTCGATTAGATTTCAGTCTGTAACTCCCTCCCCGAGTATCTGTTATTCTGTATATAAACCACCCCGAACCCCTCGATTAGATTCCAGTCTGTAACTCCCTCCCGGGGTATCTGTTATTCTGTATATAAACCCCACCCCGAATCCCTCGATTAGATTCCAGTCTGTAACTCCCTCCCGGGGGTATCTGTTATTCTGTATATAAACCCCACCCCGAACCCCTCGATTAGATTCCAGTCTGTAACACCCTCCCGGGGTATCTGTTACTCTTTATATAAACCACCCCGAATCCCTCGATTAGATTCCAGTCTGTAACTCCCTCCCGGGATATCTGTTATTCTGTATATAAACCACCCCGAACCCCTCGATTAGATTCCAGTCTGTAAACTCCTCCCGGGGTATCTGGTATTCTGTATATAAACCCCACACCGAACCCCTCGATTAGATTCCAGTCTGTAACTCCCTCCCGGGGTATCTGTTATTCTGTATATAAACCCCACCCCGAACCCCTCGATTAGATTCCAGTCTCTAACTCCCTCCCGGGGTATCTGTTATTCTGTATATAAACCACCCCGAACCCCTCGATTAGATTCCAGTCTGTAACTCCCTCCCGGGTATCTGTTATTCTGTATATAAACCCCACCCCGAACCCCTCGATTAGATTCCAGTCTGTAAATCCCTCCCGGGGTATCTGTTATACTGTATATAAACCCCACCCCGAATCCCTCGATTAGATTCCAGTCTGTAACTCCCTCCCGGGTTATCTGTTATTCTGTATATAAACCCCACCCCGAACCCCTCGATTAGATTCCAGTCTGTAACACCCTCCCGGGGTATCTGTTATTCTGTATATAAACCCCACCCCGAACCCCTCGATTAGATTCCAGTCTGTAACTCCCTCCCGGGGTATCTGTTATTCTGTATATAAACCCCACCCCGAACCCCTCGATTAGATTCCAGTCTGTAACTCCCTCCCCGAGTATCTGTTATTCTGTATATAAACCCCACCCCGAACCCCTCGATTAGATCCCAGTCTGTAACTCCCTCCTGGGGTATCTGTTATTCTGTATATAAACCACCCCGAACCCCTCGATTAGATTCCAGTGTGTAACTCCCTCCCGGGGTATCTGTTATTCTGTATATAAACCGCACCCCGAACCCCTCGATTAGATTCCAGTCTGTAACTCCCTCCCGGGGTATCTGTCATTCTGTATATAAACCACCCCGAACCCCTCGATTAGATTCCAGTCTGTAACTCCCTCCCGGGGTATCTGTTATTCTGTATATAAACCACCCCGAACCCCTCGATTAGATTCCAGTCTGTAACTCCCTCCCGGGGTATCTGTTATTCTGTATATAAACCCCACCCCGAACCCCTCGATTAGATTCCAGTCTGTAACTCCCTCCCGGGGTATCTGTTATTCTGTATATAAACCGCACCCCGAACCCCTCGATTAGATTCCAGTGTGTAACTCCCACCCGGGGTATCTGTTATTCTGTATATAAACCACCCCGAACCCCTCGATTTGATTCCAGTCTGTAACTCCCTCCCGGGGTATCTGTTATTCTGTATATAAACCCCACCCCGAACCCCTCGGTTAGATTCCAGTCTGTAACTCCCTCCCGGGGTATCTGTTATTCTGTATATAAACCACCCCGAACCCCTCGATTAGATTCCAGTCTGTAACTCCCTCCCGGGGTATCTGTTATTCTGTATATAAACCCCACCCCGAACCCCTCGATTAGATTCCAGTCTGTAACTCCCTCCCGGGGTATCTGTTGTTCTGTATATAAACCACCCCGAACCCCTCGATTAGATTCCAGTCTGTACCTCCCTCCCTCCCGGGGTATCTGTTATTCTGTATATAAACCCCACCCCGAACCCCTCGATTAGATTCCAGTCTGTAACTCCCTCCCGGGGTATCTGTTATTCTGTATATAAACCCCACCCCGAACCCCTCGATTAGATTCCAGTCTGTAACTCCCTCCCGGGGTATCTGTTATTCTGTATATAAACCCCACCCGAACCCCTCGATTAGATTCCAGTCTGTAACTCCCTCCCGGGGTATCTGTTATTCTGTATATAAACCCCACCCCGAACCCCTCGATTAGATTCCAGTCTGTAACTCCCTCCCGTGGTATCTGTTATTCTGTATATAAACCCCACCCCCGAACCCCTCGATTAGATTCCAGTCTGTAACTCCCTCCCCGGGGTATCTGTTATTCTGTATATAAACCACCCCGAACCTCTCGATTAGATTCCAGTCTGTAACTCCCTCCCGGGTATCTGTTATTCTGTATATAAACCCCACCCCGAACCCCTCGATTAGATTCCAGTCTGTAACTCCCTCCCGGGGTATCTGTTATTCTGTATATAAACCCCACCCCGAACCCCTCGATTAGATTCCAGTCTGTAACTCCCTCCCGGGGTATCTGTTATTCTGTATATAAACCCCACCCCGAACCCCTCGATTAGATTCCAGTCTGTAACTCCCTCCCGGGTATCTGTTATTCTGTATATAAACCGTTGTTTCGTCTCTCTCTCTCTCTCTCTCGCTGTCATTTGCGAAGTTCTCAGCTTGCACATTTCTCGTCTCAAACTTCCTCATTGTGCGTTGGTTCACGTTTTTGCACATTTCGTTTTCCCCTTCCCCCCCTCCCTGGCCAGTTCCCTCTCGCTCCCTGGCCGTCGCATCCTCTCC
Source organism: Hemiscyllium ocellatum (assembly GCF_020745735.1). Taxonomy (NCBI): domain Eukaryota; kingdom Metazoa; phylum Chordata; class Chondrichthyes; order Orectolobiformes; family Hemiscylliidae; genus Hemiscyllium; species Hemiscyllium ocellatum. Next base: position 64,470 of record NW_026869122.1, on the reverse strand, counting down.
CTCGTTCGTTCTCTGTCCTGGAGGGTCAGAGAGAGAGAGAGAGAGAGAGAGAGAGAGAGACAGAGAGAGAGAGAGGGGGAAAGAGTGTGTTTGTGAGAGAGAGAGAGGGGGAGAGAGAGAGAGAGAGAGAGAGGGAAAGAGTCAGAGAGAGACAGAGAGTGAGAGAGAGAGAGAGAGAGACAGAGAGTGAGAGAGAGAGTGAAAGAGAGAGAGAGAGAGACGGAGAGGAGCGTCGAGCAGTCTACGGCATCCCCGAATTCGTTCTCGTCGAACGCTCGCTCCCGGGACGATGGTGAGGTGGGTGGTTCCCGAATTTCGGCCAGGGCTCCCCTCGAGTCGCCAGCCGCTCTGCGTGACGCCCGGTGCCGCTGTGTTCCTCTTCCTGCCGGGGGGCGAGGTGGTGGGTTTCGTGCGTCACCTCGCCCTCACCTCCAACCGAGCGCGGACGCACTGAGGCGATTGGGGGGTGGGGGGGGTGGGGGGAGGGGAGGGTGTCCCTGGGAATGGGGTAGAGGGAGCTTTGCTCTCTAGCTCGCAGCGGGGAAATGGGCAGAGGAAGCTTTACTCTGGCTCGGATCCCTTGACATTGGGGGACGGTGTAGAGGGAGCTTTACTCTGTGTCTCCACCCCCCCGTCCCTGGGAGAGGGGGGACGGAGTAGAGGGAGCTTTACTCTGTATCTAACCCCCTGTCCCTGGGAGTGGGGGGGACTGTGTAGAAGGAGTTTTACTCTGTATCTAACCCTCCAATCCCTGGGAGTGGGGGGACGGTGTAGAGGGAGCTTTACTCTGTATCTAACCCCCTCTCCCTGGGAGTTGGGGGGGACGGTGGAGAGGGAGCTTTACTCTGTATCTAACCCCTTGTCCCTGGGAGTGTGGGGACGGTGTAGAGGGAGCTTTACTCTGTATCTAACCCCCTGTCCCTGGGAGTGTGGGGACGGTGTAGAGGGAGATTTACTCTGTATCTAACCCCCTGTCCCTGGGAGTGTGGGGACGGTGTAGAGGGAGCTTTACTCTGTATCTAACCCCCTGTTCCTGGGAGTGGGGGGGACAGTGTAGAGGGAGCTTTACTCTGTATCTAACCCCCTGTCCCTGGGAGTAGTGTACTAGCTTTAACAGTCCAGTCGTGAGTATATCCCGGTGTGTGTGATTTCCGAAATGTCTCTCGGGGGCAATGGTGGTTCCCATTCGGATAGTCTCCCAGGGAGCTGAGAGACAGGCATGGGGCCTTTGTTCTTCCTGTCCATAATGATAATTCACGGTAAATCTCTCCCAGTCCCCAGGGTAACATCCTGGTAAATCTCTCCCAGTCCCCAGGGTAACATCCTGGTAAATCTCTCCCAGTCCCCAGGGTAACATCCTGGTAAATCTCTCCCAGCCCCCAGGGTAATATCCTGGTAAATCTCTCCCAGTCCCCAGGGTAACATCCTGGTAAATCTCTCCCAGTCCCCAGGGTAACATCCTGGTAAATCTCTCCCAGTCCCAGGGTAACATCCTGGTAAATCTCTCCCAGTCCCAGGGTAACATCCTGGTAAATCTCTCCCAGTCCCCAGGGTAACATCCTGGTAAATCTCTCCCAGTCCCCAGGGTAACATCCTGGTAAATCTCTCCCAGTCCCCAGGGTAACATCCTGGTAAATCTCTCCCAGCCCCAGGTAACATCCTGGTAAATCTCTCCCAACCCCAGGGTAACATCCTGGTAAATCTCTCCCAGTCCCCAGGGTAACATCCTGGTAAATCTCTCCCAGTCCCAGGGTAACATCCTGGTAAATCTCTCCCAGCCCCAGGGTAACATCCTGGTAAATCTCTCCCAGCCCCAGGGTGACATCCTGGTAAATCTCTCCCAGTCCCAGGGTAACATCCTGGTAAATCTCTCCCAGCCCCAGGGTAACATCCTGGTAAATCTCTCCCAGCCCCAGGGTAACATCCTGGTAAATCTCTAAGGGAGATATC
>NW_026869122.1:52520-55020 GCF_020745735.1 Hemiscyllium ocellatum | reverse complement strand
CACACTGATATACCCCACACCCCTCACTGTAACACACTGATATATCCCACATCCCTCACTGTAACACCCTGATATACCCCACACCCATCACTGTAACACACTGATATACCCCACACCCCACACTGTAACACACTGATATATCCCACACCCCTCACTGTAACACACTGATATACCCCACACCCCACACTGTAACACACTGATATATCCCACACCCCTCACTGTAACACACTGATATATCCCACACCCCTCACTGTAACACACTGATATACCCCACACCCCTCACTGTAACACCCTGATATACCCCACACCCCTCACTGTAACACACTGATATACCCCACACCCCACACTGTAACACACTGATATACCCCACACCCCTCACTGTAACACACTGATATATCCCACACCCCTCACTGTAACACACTGATATATCCCACACCCCTCACTGTAACACACTGATATACCCCACACCCCTCACTGTAACACACTGATATACCCCACACCCCTCACTGTAACACACTGATATACCCCCACACCCCTCACTGTAACACCCTGATATACCCCACACCCCTCACTGTAACACACTGATATACCCCACACCCCTCACTGTAACACACTGATATACCCCACACCCCTCACTGTAACACCCTGATATACCCCACACCCCTCACTGTAACACACTGATATACCCCACACCCCTCACTGTAACACCCTGATATATCCCACACCCCTCACTGTAACACACTGATATATCCCACACCCCTCACTGTAACACACTGATATACCCCACACCCCTCACTGTAACACACTGATATATCCCACACCCCTCACTGTAACACACTGATATACCCCACACCCCTCACTGTAACACCCTGATATACCCCACACCCCTCACTCTCCCCTCTGTCTCTCCATTTCTGATCATTTGTATCCCTGTGAAAGGTGACTCCTGAATTCTGCGATGGTTTTACATATTTTGCAAATCCCTTTTCTAACTGGCCGTTTGATGCAAATAACCGACATATTAACTTTTAACCCTGCGTATGCCCCTCGGTTCCCGGGCGCGGTGTACCCCAGAGTCCCCTTCAATCTGGGAGATCACCCCTGTCTCTCTCCCTCTCGCTGTCACTGTCATCCTCTCTCTCCATCCTGGGCTCGCTCTCTCTCTCACTCACTCACACCATCCTGACCTCTATCTCTCTCTCTGTGTCTCTCTGTCTCTCTCTCTCTCTCTCTGTCCCTCTCTCTCTGTCTGTCTTTCTCTCTCTCTCTGTCACTCTCTCTCTCTCTGTCTGTCTCTCTCTCTCTATCAGTCTGTCTGTCTGTCTCTCTCTCGCTCTCTCTCTCACACACCATCCTGAGCGTGCTCTCTCTCTCTCTCTTTCCCAGTCCCTCTACTGACATCTCTCTCTCTCTTGTTGGAGACGGTAACCCCCAGGATGTTGATAGTGGGGGGGAAGGGGGATTCATTGACGGTAACCCCATTGAACGTCAAGGGGCGATGGTTAGATTCTCTCTTGTTGGAGACGGTAACCCCCAGGATGTTGATAGTTGGGGGGGAAGAGGGATTCAGTGACGGTAACCCCATTGAACGTCAAGGGGCGATGGTTAGATTCTCTCTCTCTCTCTCTCTCTCTGGCTCCCTCCTTTTCCCCTCTCTGCCAGAGTTAAGGGTTCTCAAGAGGTTTACAATGAATACAGTTCCTCTTAGTACTTCCGGACGTGTGGTTGAAACCTGACTCAGAGCTAACAGACTTGCACAATGTGTGGACCCAACACTTTCCATGACGTCACTCGCCTCAGCACCGAAGGGACAGACGCTATATCTGCACACCCTCCCTCAGCCCCGACCCTCCCTCAGCCCCGACCCTCCCTCAGCCCCGACCCTCCCTCAGCCCTGACCCTCCCTCAGCACCGACCCTCCCTCAGCACCGACCCTCCCTCAGCATCGACCCTCCCTCAGCCCCGACCCTCCCTCAGCACCGACCCTCCCTCAGCCCCGACCCTCCCTCAGCCCCGACCCCTCCCTCAGCACCGACCCTCCCTCAGCACCGACCCTCCCTCAGCCCTGACCCTCCCTCAGCGCTCACCCTCCCTCAGCCCCGACCCTCCCTCAGCACCGACCCTCCCTCAGCCCCCGACCCTCCCTCAGCCCCGACCCTCCCTCAGCCCCGACCCTCCCTCAGCACCGACCCTCCCTCAGCCCTGACCCTCCCTCAGCGCTCACCCTCCCTCAGCACCGACCCTCCCTCAGCCCCGACCCTCCCTCAGCCCCGACCCTCCCTCAGCCCGACCCTCCCTCAGCACCGACCCTCCCTCAGCGCTGACCCTCCCTCAGCACCGACCCTCCCTCAGCCCCCGACCCTCCCTCAGCGCCGACCCTCCCTCAGCCCCGACCCTCCCTCAGCACTGACCCTCTCTCTAACCCTGTTCTCTCTCTCTCTCTAACCCTGTTCCCTCTCTCTCTAACCCTGTTCCCTCTCTCTCTCTAACCCTGTCCCCG
>NW_026869122.1:47500-52022 GCF_020745735.1 Hemiscyllium ocellatum | reverse complement strand
CACCCTCCCTCACCCTCCCTCTCCCTCACCCTCCCTCACCCTCCCTCACCCTCCCTCACCCTCCCTCACCCTCCCTCTCCCTCACCCTCCCTCTCTCTCCCTCACCCTCCCTCTCTCTCCCTCATCCCTCCCTCACCCTCCCTCTCCCTCCGCCTCTCCCTCTCCCCCTCCTACCACTCCCTCCCAGCCAGCACCTCCTGGAACAAGCCGAGGTGAAGGCCTCCAACCTCCAGGGGCAGTGTTCCTCGACGAAGCAGAGACTGGAGAGGGTCACCCTCGAGAGGGACATGGCCGTTCGGGAAATGGAGGAACTGAGGGGCTCCCTATCCAAGGTAGGGCCGGATGGCGGGCTCCCTCCCTCGGGAGGACCCTCAACTATCCCCTCCCTCACTTAACCGGACCCTCCCTCACTCAACCACACCCTCCCTCACTCAACCGGACCCTCCCTCACTCAACCACACCCTCCCTCACTCAACCACACCCTCCCTCACTCAACTACACCCTCCCTCACTCAACCAGACCCTCCCTCACTCAACTACACCCTCCCTCACTCAACCGGACCCTCCCTCACTCAACCACACCCTCCCACACTCAACTGGACCCTCCCTCACTCAACTACACCCTCCCTCACTCAACCGGACCCTCCCTCACTCAATCACACCCTCCCTCACTCAACCACACCCTCCCTCACTCAACCGGACCCTCCCTCACTCAACTACACCCACCCTCACTCAACCGGACCCTCCCTCACTCAATCACACCCTCCCTCACTCAACTACATCCTCCCTCACTCAACCGGACCCTCCCTCACTCAACTACACCCTCCCTCACTCAACTTCACCCTCCCTCACTCAACCGGACCCTCCCTCACTCAACCGGACTCTCCCTCACTCAACCAGACCCTCCCTCACTCAACCACACCCTCCCCCACTCAACTACACGCTCCCTCACTCAACCACACCCTCCGTCACTCAACCGGACCCTCCCTCACTCAACTACACCCTCCCTCAATCAACCGGACCCTCCCTCACTCAATCACACCCTCCCTCACTCAACTACACCCTCCCTCACTCAACCGGACCCTCCCTCACTCAACTACACCCTCCCTCACTCAACCGGACCCTCCCTCACTCAATCACACCCTCCCTCACTCAACTACACCCTCCCTCACTCAACTACATCCTCCCTCACTCAACCGGACCCTCCCTCACTCAACTATCCCCTCCCTCACTCAACTTCACCCTCCCTCACTCAACCGGACCCTCCCTCACTCAACCAGACCCTCCCTCACTCAACTACACCCTCCCCCACTCAACTACACCCTCCCTCACTCAACCACACCCTCCCTCACTCAACTACACCCTCCCTCACTCAACTACACCCTCCCTCACTCAACTATCCCCTCCCTCACTCAACCGCACCCTCCCTCACTCAACTACACCCTCCCTCACTCAACTATCCCCTCCCTCACTCAACCGCACCCTCCCTCACTCAACCGCACCCTCCCTCACTCAACTTCACCCTCACTCACTCAACCGCACCCTCCCTCACTCAACTACACCCTCCCTCACTCAACTTCACCCTCCCTCACTCAACCGGACCCTCCCTCACTCAACCAGACCCTCCCTCACTCAACTACACCCTCCCTCACTCAACTTCACCCTCCCTCACTCAACCAGACCTCCCTCACTCAACCACACCCTCCCTCACTCAACCGGACCCTCCCTCACTCAACCGGACCCTCCCTCACTCAACCACACCCTCCCTCACTCAACTATCCCCTCCCTCACTCAACCGGACCCTCCCTCACTCAACTTCACCCTCCCTCACTCAACCGCACCCTCCCTCACTCAACCACACCCTCCCTCACTCAACCACACCCTCCCTCACTCAACCGCACCCTCCCTCACTCAACTACACCCTCCTTCACTCAACCACACCCTCCCTCACTCAACCACACCCTCCCTCACTCAACCGGACCCGCCCTCACTCAACCGGACCCGCCCTCACTCAATCACACCCTCCCTCACTCAACTACTCTCTCCCTCACTCAACTTCACCCTCCCTCACTCAACCACACCCTCCCTCACTCAACCGGACCCGCCCTCACTCAACCGGACCCGCCCTCACTCAATCACACCCTCCCTCACTCAACTACTCTCTCCCTCACTCAACTTCACCCTCCCTCACTCAACCACACCCTCCCTCACTCAACCGGACCCTCCCTCACTCAACCAGACCCTCACTCACTCAACTACACCCTCCCTCACTCAACTACACCCTCCCCCATTCAACTACACCCTCCCTCACTCAACCAGACCTCCCTCACTCAACCAGACCCTCCCTCACTCAACCGGACCCTCCCTCACTCAACTTCACCCTCCCTCACTCAATCGCACCCTCCCTCACTCAACCACACCCTCCCTCACTCAACTACACCCTCCCTCACTCAACCGGACCCTCAACCCTCAATGAGACCCTCACTCACTCACTCACTCAACGGGACCCTCCCTCCCTCAATCCGTCAGCGAGGGTGACGGGACGGGTCAGGCGCTAGGAGGGACCCTCCCCACCTACCACCTCACTCCGCGATCTTGCCTCACCCTCAGGCGGAGCAGTCGACGGCGGAACTCAGCGCGTCCCTCGGCCGATCGAGGGCGGAGGAGGCTGCCTCGAGGGACTCCCTCGCCAAGATGGCCGCCCTGAGCGAGGCGCTGGCTGAGGACAAGGAGGCGCTGGGCCTCCTCCTGCGGGCGGCGGAGGGGGAGGCGTCCTCGGCGAGGGAGAGGGCCGCCGAGGCGGAGCGGAGGTCGGCCGAGCTGAGGGAGCGCGGCCTGAGGGACCAGGCCGAGGGCGAGGGGACGAGGCAGGCGCTGCGGCGATGCGAGGAGGAGAGCGGGAGGCTGAGGGCCGAGGCGGAGCGGCTGAGGGAGGCGCTAGCGGAGTGCAGGGAGCAGGCCAAGGAGGTAAAGGGAATGGGGGAGGGGGGGGGAGGGAGGGGGCGGGCGGCACGGGAATGCAACAACAACTTAACCGTGATACAACAACAACCCCCATCGCGATACAACAACAACCCCATCACGATACAACAACAACCCATCACGATACAACAACAACCCCATCACGATACAACAACAACCCCCATCACAATACAACAACAACCCCATCACAATACAACAACAACCCCCATCACAATACAACAACAACCCCCATCACAATACAACAACAACCCCATCACGATACAACAACAACCCCATCACGATACAACAACAACCCCATCACGATACAACAACAACCCCATCACAATACAACAACAACCCCCATCACAATACAACAACAACCCCTCTCACAATACAACAACAACCCCATCACAATACAACAACAACCCCATCACGATACAACAACAACCCCATCACAATACAACAACCCCCATCACAATACAACAACAACCTCATCACCATACAACAACAACCTCATCACCATACAACAACAACCCCCATCACAATACAACAACAACCCCATCACAATACAACAACAACCCCCATCACAATACAACAACAACAACCCCATCACAATACAACAACAACCCCATCACAATACAACAACAACCTCATCACCATACAACAACAACCCCATCACAATACAACAACAACCCCATCACAATACAACAACAACCCCCATCACAATACAACAACAACAACCCCATCACAATACAACAACAACCCCATCACAATACAACAACAACCTCATCACCATACAACAACAACCCCATCACAATACAACAACAACCCCCATCACAATACAACAACAACAACCCCATCACAATACAACAACAACCCATCACAATACAACAACAACCTCATCACCATACAACAACAACCCCATCACAATACAACAACAACCCCCATCACAATACAACAACAACCCCATCACAATACAACAACAACCCCCATCACAATACAACAACAACAACCCCATCACAATACAACAACATCCCCATCACAATACTACAACAACAACTCCTCTCTTTCGTCTCCACCACACCCAGGTGGCCAGGGAGAGGTCAGACGTCACCCGGTGCCTAGAGGAGTGCCAGGAGGTGGCACGTGCCCAGGAGGAGACGTTGGCGCTGCGGAAACGTGAGATGGAGGAATTGGCGAGGGAGAAGGCCGCGCTGCTGGTGCATCTGGATAGCGCCGAGCGGGACATGGAGAGGCTGCGAGGCGAGATGGAGGAGTTCAGGTACGGCAACACAACAGCAGCCTCACCGAGTACACCAATGCAGCAACCAATACAACAACAACCTCACTGGATTCCAATGAGTCAAACCCTCTGTCTCCCCTCCCTCACCCGAAACGTCCCCACTGCAGAGGCGCCAAAGAATCGCTGGAGAGCGCGCTATTCGACAGCGGGAGGCAGGTTATGGAGGCAGGCACCCGGCTGAGACAGCTGGAGGCTGAGGTGGAGACGTTACAGCAGGGGAAGGAGTCTCTGCACGGTATGGGGGAGCGGGGAACTGCGC
>NW_026869122.1:40000-45000 GCF_020745735.1 Hemiscyllium ocellatum | reverse complement strand
GCGGGAGTGTGTGAGAGAGAGGGAGTGAGTGAGTCAGTGAGGGAGGGAGGGAGACAGAGTGTGAGGGAGGGAGTGAGTAAAGGAGGGAGTGTGTGAGAGAGAGAGGGAATGACGGAGTTAGTGAGGGAGGGAGGGAGAGAGAGAGGGAGGCAGTGTGGGAATGAGAGAGGGAGTGAGTGAGTCAGTCAGGGAGGGAGAGAGAGAGGGAGGCAGTGTGGGAATGAGAGAGGGAGTGAGTGAGTGAATGAGGGAGGGTGCATGTGAGGGAGGGAGAGAGGGAGTGAGATCTGTCATTGACCTCACCCTCCTCCCTCTCTCTCTGTCTCCCCTCGGCCTACACCCTCCTACTCCCCCAGAGAGCCCTACACCAGAGGATGCTGGAGGAACAGGCGGAGGCAATTGCCCAGGTCCAGACCGAGCTGAGCGACTGTGGGAGGCGTCACGAGGAGCAGAGGGAGGAGCTCAGGAAAACCATCACCAGGCTGCAGGAGGAGAAGGAGGGTCTCAGGAGAAACGCTGAGGCCCAGCAGCAAGAGGTGAGGGCACAGGAGAGGGAACGGGGAAGGGGTCTGGGGTCCATTGGGGGGACGGTGTAGAGCGGGAGGGAACGGGGAAGGGGTTTGGGGTCCATTGGGGACGGTGTAGAGCGGGAGGGAACGGGGAAGGGGTTTGGGGTCCATTGGGGGACGGTGTAGAGCGGGAGGGAACGGGGAAGGGGTTTGAGATTGGATAAAGATAATACCTCCTTTCGGACGCAGTTACGCTCAGAATTCGAAACTTCGACGGCCGCACTGAGCCAGAAACTCAAATTAACGCAACGCGAACTCGCGGCGGTACGGGGAGAATTCATGAAACAGTCGGTGGAACTTCAAGACGCCAGAGACCAGGGGAAGGTATCAGAGACCGGGGAACTGCGCACGGCGCTCTGAGGGGAGAGACCGGGGAACTGCGCGCGGTGCTCCGAGGGGAGAGACCAGGGAACTGCGCACGGTGCTCCGAGGGGAGAGAGACCGGGGAACTGCGCACAGTGCTCCGAGGGGAGAGACCGGGGAACTGCGCGCGGTGCTCCGAGTGACCGAGGGGGAGAGACCGGGGAACTGCGCACGGTGCTCCGAGGGGAGAGACCGGGGAACTGCGCGCGGTGCTCCGAGGGGAGAGACCGGGGAACTGCGCGCGGTGCTCCGAGGGGAGAGACCGGGGAACTGCGCGCGGTGCTCCGAGGGGAGAGACCGGGGAACTGCGCGCGGTGCTCCGAGTGACCGAGGGGGAGAGACCGGGGAACTGCGCACGGTGCTCCGAGGGGAGAGACCGGGGAACTGCGCGCGGTGCTCCGAGGGGAGAGACCGGGGAACTGCGCGCGGTGCTCCGAGGGGAGAGACCGGGGAACTGCGCGCGGTGCTCCGAGGGGAGAGACCGGGGAACTGGGCACGGTGCTCCGAGTGACCGAGGGGAGAGACCGGGGAACTGCGCACGGTGCTCCGAGGGGAGAGACCGGGGAACTGCGCGCGGTGCTCCGAGGGGAGAGACCGGGGAACTGCGCGCGGTGCTCCGAGGGAGAGACCGGGGAACTGCGCGCGGTGCTCTGAGGGGAGAGACCGGGGAACTGGGCACGGTGCTCCGAGGGGAGAGACCGGGGAACTGCGCACGGTGCTCCGAGGGGAGAGAGACCGGGGAACTGCGCACAGTGCTCCGAGGGGAGAGACCGGGAAACTGCGCGCGGCGCTCCGAGGGGAGAGACCGGGGAACTGCGCGCGGTGCTCCGAGGGGAGAGACCGGGGAACTGCGCGCGGTGCTCCGAGGGGGGAGAGACCGGGGAACTGCGCGCGGTGCTCCGAGTGACCGAGGGGGAGAGACCGGGGAACTGCGCACGGTGCTCCGAGGGGAGAGACCGGGGAACTGCGCGCGGTGCTCCGAGGGGAGAGACCGGGGAACTGCGCGCGGTGCTCCGAGGGGAGAGACCGGGGAACTGCGCGCGGTGCTCCGAGGGGAGAGACCGGGGAACTGCGCGCGGTGCTCCGAGGGGAGAGACCGGGGAACTGGGCACGGTGCTCCGAGTGACCGAGGGGAGAGACCGGGGAACTGCGCACGGTGCTCCGAGGGGAGAGACCGGGGAACTGCGCGCGGTGCTCCGAGGGGAGAGACCGGGGAACTGCGCACGGTGATCCGAGGGGAGAGACCGGGGAACTGCGCGCGGTGCTCTGAGGGGAGAGACCGGGGAACTGGGCACGGTGCTCCGAGGGGAGAGACCGGGGAACTGCGCACGGTGCTCCGAGTGACCGAGGGGAGGGACCGGGGAACTGGGCACGGTGCTCCGAGGGGAGAGACCGGGAAACTGCGCGCGGTGCTCTGAGGGGAGAGACCGGGGAACTGCGCGCGGTGCTCCGAGGGGAGAGACCGGGGAACTGCGCGCGGTGCTCCGAGGGGAGAGACCGGGAAACTGAGCGCGGTGCTCCGAGGGGAGAGACCGGGGAACTGCGCGCGGTGCTCCGAGTGACCGAGGGGAGAGACCGGGGAACTGCGCACGGTGCTCCGAGGGGAGAGACCGGGGAACTGCGCACGGTGCTCCGAGTGACCGAGGGGAGAGACCGGGGAACTGCGCACGGTGCTCCGAGGGGAGAGACCGGGGAACTGCGCGCGGTGCTCCGAGGGGAGAGACCGGGGAACTGCGCGCGGTGCTCCGAGGGGAGAGACCGGGGAACTGCGCGCGGTGCTCCGAGGGGAGAGACCGGGGAACTGCGCACGGTGCTCCGAGTGACCGAGGGGAGAGACCGGGGAACTGCGCACGGTGCTCCGAGGGGAGAGACCGGGGAACTGCGCACGGTGCTCCGAGTGACCGAGGGGAGGGACCGGGGAACTGGGCACGGTGCTCCGAGGGGAGAGACCGGGAAACTGCGCGCGGCGCTCCGAGGGGAGAGACCGGGGAACTGCGCGCGGTGCTCCGAGGGGAGAGACCGGGGAACTGCGCGCGGTGCTCCGAGGGGAGAGACCGGGGAACTGGGCACGGTGCTCCGCGGGGAGAGACCGGGGAACTGCGCGCGGTGCTCCGCGGGGAGAGACCGGGGAACTGCGCACGGTGCTCCGAGGGGAGAGACCGGGGAACTGCGCACGGTGCTCCGAGTGACCGAGGGGAGGGACCGGGGAACTGGGCACGGTGCTCCGAGTGACCGAGGGGAGAGACCGGGGAACTGCGCACGGTGCTCCGAGGGGAGAGACCGGGGAACTGCGCGCGGTGCTCCGAGGGGAGAGACCGGGGAACTGCGCACGGTGCTCCGAGTGACCGAGGGGAGGGACCGGGGAACTGGGCACGGTGCTCCGAGTGACCGAGGGGAGGGACCGGGGAACTGCGCACGGTGCTCCGAGGGGAGAGACCGGGGAACTGCGCACGGTGCTCCGAGTGACCGAGGGGAGAGACCAGGGAACTGCGCGCGGTGCTCCGAGGGGAGAGACCGGGGAACTGGGCACGGTGCTCCGCGGGGAGAGACCGGGGAACTGCGCGCGGTGCTCCGAGGGGAGAGACCGGGGAACTGCGCACGGTGCTCCGAGGGGAGAGACCGGGGAACTGCGCACGGTGCTCCGAGTGACCGAGGGGAGAGACCGGGGAACTGGGCACGGTGCTCCGAGTGACCGAGGGGAGAGACCGGGGAACTGCGCCCGGTGCTCCGAGGGGAGAGACCGGGGAACTGCGCACGGTGCTCCGAGTGACCGAGGGGAGGGACCGGGGAACTGGGCACGGTGCTCCGAGGGGAGAGACCGGGGAACTGCGCGCGGTGCTCCGAGGGGAGAGACCGGGGAACTGCGCGCGGTGCTCCGAGGGGAGAGACCGGGGAACTGCGCGCGGTGCTCCGAGGGGAGAGACCGGGGAACTGCGCGCGGTGCTCCGAGTGCAGGGTCTGACAGGGGGAGACTGACCCTAATCCATGTCTCCCCTCAGACAGCGCTGTCTGGACTGGAGACGCAGTTGAGGGAGTGTCGGTCACAACAGGAACGCGCAGAGATCGAGCTGGACTCCGAAAGATGTGCGGCAGCTGAGAGAGAATCACGACTGAACACCGAGCGGGAGTGTTTACAGCGAGAGGTGAGTAGGCAGCAGAATATACGGTAAACTACCCAGAGTGCCCCAGGGATGTGTAGGTTAGGGTGGGTTGGCCGTGGGGACGGTGTCCCATAGTGCCCCAGGGATGTGTAGGTTAGGGTGGGTTGGCCGTGGGGACTGTGTCCCATAGTGCCCCAGCGATGCGTAGGTTAGGGTGCGTTGGCCGTGGGGACAGTGTCCCATAGTGCCCCAGGGATGTGTAGGTTAGGGTGGGTTGGCCGTGGGGACAGTGTCCCATAGTGCCCAGGGATGTGTAGGTTAGGGTGGGTTGGCCGTGGGGACTGTGTCCCATAGTGCCCCAGGGATGTGTAGGTTAGGGTGGGTTGGCCGTGGGGACAGTGTCCCATAGTGCCCCAGCGATGCGTAGGTTAGGGTGCGTTGGCCGTGGGGACAGTGTCCCATAGTGCCCCAGGGATGTGTAGGTTAGGGTGGGTTGGCCGTGGGGACAGTGTCCCATAGTGCCCCAGGGATGTGTAGGTTAGGGTGGGTTGGCCGTGGGGACTGTGTCCCATAGTGCCCCTGGGATGTGTAGGTTAGGGTGGGTTGGCCGTGGGGACTGTGTCCCATAGTGCCCCAGGGATGTGTAGGTTAGGGTGGGTTGGCCGTGGGGACAGTGTCCCATAGTGCCCCAGGGATGTGTAGGTTAGGGTGGGTTGGCCGTGGGGACTGTGTCCCATAGTGCCCCAGGGATGTGTAGGTTAGGGTGGGTTGGCCGTGGGGACAGTGTCCCATAGTGCCCCAGGGATGTGTAGGTTAGGGTGGGTTGGCCGTGGGGACAGTGTCCCATAGTGCCCCAGGGATGTGTAGGTTAGGGTGGGTTGGCCGTGGGGACAGTGTCCCATAGTGCCCAGGGATGTGTAGTTTAGGGTGGGTTGGCCGTGGGATGGAGAGAGAGAGGGAGATGTGG
>NW_026869122.1:0-30000 GCF_020745735.1 Hemiscyllium ocellatum | reverse complement strand
GGCTGTGTTGGCCATGTTAGGCCGCACTGGGAGCCAGGCTGTGTTGGCCATGCTAAGCTGCACTGGGAGCCAGGCTGTGTTGGCCATGTTAGGCCGCACTGGGAGTCTGGCTGTGTTGGCCATGCTAGGCCGCACTGGGAGTCTGGCTGTGTTGGCCATGCTAGGCCGCACTGGGAGTCAGGCTGTGTTGGCCATGCTAGGCCGACCTGGGAGTCAGGCTGTGTTGGCCATGCTAGGCAGCACTGGGAGTCAGGCTGTGTTGGCCATGTTAGGCCGCACTGGGAGTCAGGCTGTGTTGGCCATGCTAGGCCGGCCTGGGAGTCAGGCTGTGTTGGCCATGCTAGGCCGCACTGGAGGTTGGGCTGTGTTGGCCATGCTAGGCCGCACTGGGAGTCTGGCTGTGTTGGCCATGCTAGGCCACACTGGGAGCCAGGCTGCGTTGGCCCGCTAGGCAGCGCTGGGAGTCAGGCTGTATTGGTCAGGCTAGGCCACGCTGGGAGTCAGGCTGTGTTGGCCATGCTGGGCCGCACTGAGAGCCAGGCTGTGTTGGCCAGGCTAGGCTGCCCTGGGAGTCAGGCTGTGTTGGCTATGCTAGGCCGGCCTGGGAGTCAGGCTGTGTTGGCCATGTTAGGCCGCACTGGGAGTCAGGCTGTATTGGCCATGCTAGGCCGCACTGGGAGTCAGGCTGTGTTGGCCACGTTAGACCACACTGGGAGTTGGGCTATGTTGGTCAGGTTAGGCCGAACTGGAAGTTAGGCTGTGTTGGCCATGCTAGGCTGCCCTGGGAGTCAGGCTGTGTTGGCTATGCTAGGCCACACTGGGAGTCAGGATGTGTTGGCCATGTTAGGCCGCACTGGGAGTCAGGCTGTGTTGGCCATGCTAGGCCGCACTGGGAGTCAGGCTGTGTTGGCCATGCTAGGCCGCACTGGAAGTCAGGCTGTGTTGGCCATGTTACGCCGCACTAGGAGTCAGGCTGTGTTGGCCTTGCTAGGCCGCACTGGGAGTCAGGCTGTGTTGGCCATGCTAGGCCACACTGGGAGCCAGGCTGTGTTGGCCATGTTAGGCCGCACTGGGAGTCAGGCTGTGTTGGCCATGCTAGGCTGCACTGGGAGTTAGGCTGTATTGGTCAGGCTAGGCCGCACTGGGAGTCAGGCTGTGTTGGACATGCTAGGCCGCACTGGGAGTCAGGCTGTGTTGGCCATGCTAGGCCGCACTGGGAGTTAGGCTGTATTGGTCAGGCTAGGCCGCACTGGGAGTCAGGCTGTGTTGGCCATGCCAGGCCGCACTGGGAGTCAGGCTGTGTTGGCCATGTTAGGCCGCACTGGGAGTCAGGCTGTGTTGGCCATGCTAGGCCGCACTGGCAGCCAGGCTGTGTTGGCCATGTTAGGCCGCACTGGGAGTCAGGCTATGTTGGCCATGCTAGGCCGCACTGGGAGTTAGGCTGTATTGGTCAGGCTAGGCCGCACTGGGAGTCAGGCTATGTTGGCCATGCTAGGCCGCACTGGGTGTTAGGCTGTATTGGTCAGGCTAGGCCGCACTGGGAGTCAGGCTGTGTTGGCAATGCTAGGCCGCACCGGGAGTTAGGCTGTGTTGGCCATGCTAGGCCATGCCGTGTGTCTGATGGCCCTCACTCACCTCGGTCTATCTCTCTCCCTCGTCCAGGAGGCGGCAGAATCGAGGGCTGAGGAGGCGCGAGGGGTGGAGGCGGAACTGAGGCGCAGGCTGGAGGCGGAGGAGACAAGATGTCAGGAGTTACGCGCTCAGTTGGAGAGACAGGCACAGGTACGTTCGCGTGGGGGTAGGAAGGGGGCGGCCAGGTGAGTGGGTGCGTGTGAGAGAGCTAACCGCGGAGTCGTGCTGTGCGTCCCCGCCACAGGAGCTGCGCGAGGTCCGGCAGAGGGCGGACGCTGATGCAGAGCGAGCGAGCTCCCTCGAGGGAGAGCGGGGTCTGGTCCAGGAACGTCTCCAAAGCCTGCAGCGAGCGGTCGCTCAGTGCGAGACCGAGAAGGCGGAGTCCGAGCGAGCTGCCCTCCGGCTCGAGAGGGACCGAATGGCCGCCCGGAGGGGCCTGGAAAAGGTAGGCTGCACTGGGAGTCAGGCTGCATTGGGAGGTGTAGGCTGCACTGGGAGTCAGGCTGCGTTGGGAGGTGTAGGCCGCACTGGGAGTCAGGCAGTGTTGGGAGGTGTAGGCAGCATTGGGAGTCAGGCAGGGTTGGGAGGTGTAGGCCGCACTGGGAGTCAGGCAGGGTTGGGAGGTGTAGGCTGCACTGTGGGTCAGGCAGGGTTGGGAGGTGTAGGCCGGACTGGGGGTCAGGCAGCATTGGGAGGTGTAGGCCGCACTGGGAGTCAGGCTGCATTGGTAAGAGTAGGCAGCACTGGGCGTCAGGCAGGGTTGGGAGGTGTAGGCCACACTGGAAGTCAGGCAGGTTTGGGAGGCATAGGCCGCACTGTGGGTCAGGCAGCGTTGGGAGGTGTAGGCCGCACTGGGAGTCAGGCAACGTTGGGGGGTGTAGGCCACAATGGGAGTCAGGCTGCATTGGTAAGTGTAGGTCGCACTAGGAGTCAGGCAGGGTTGGGAGGTGTAGGCCGCATTAGGAGTCAGGCTGCATTGGGAGGTGTAGGCCGCACTGGGAGTCAGGCAGCTTTGGGAGGTGTAGGCCGCACTAGGAGTCAGGCTACATCGGGATGAGTAGGCCGCACTGGGAGTCAGGCAGCGTTGGGAGGTGTAGGCCGCACTGGGAGTCAGGCTGCATTGGGAGGTGTAGGCCGCACTGGGAGTTAGAATGTATTGGTAAGTGTAGGCCGCACTGGGAGTCAGGCAGCATTGGGAGGTGTAGGCCGCACTGGGAGTCAGGCTATATTGGGAGGTGTAGGCCGCACTGGGAGTTAGGCTGTATTGGTAAGTGTAGGCCGCACTGGGAGTCAGGCAGCATTGGGAGGTGTAGGCTGCACTGGGAGTCAGGCTGCGTTGGGAGGTGTAGGCCGCACTGGGAGTCAGGCAGCGTTGGGAAGTGTAGGCAGCATTGGGAGTCAGGCAGGGTTGGGAGGTGTAGGCCGCACTGGAAGTCAGGCAGGGTTGGGAGGTGTAGGCCGCACTGTGGGTCAGGCAGGGTTGGGAGGTGTAGGTTACACTGGGAGTCAGGCAGGGTTGGGATTTGTAGGCCACACTGGGGTGTCAGGCTGCATTGGGAGGTGTAGGCCGGACTGGGAGTCAGGCTGTGTTGGGAGGTGTAGGCCGCACTGGGAGTCAGGCTGCGTTGGTAAGTGTAGACCGCACTGGGAGTCAGGCAGTGTTGGGAGGTGTAGGCCGCACTGGGAGTCAGGCTGCGTTGGTAAGTGTAGACCGCACTGGGAGTCAGGCAGCATTGGGAGGTGTAGGCCGCACTGGGAGTCAGGCTGTGTTGGGAGGTGTAGGCCACACTGGGAGTCAGGCTGTGTTGGGAGGTGTAGGCCACACTGGGAGTCAGGCTGTGTTGGTAAGTGTAGGCCACACTGGGAGTCAGGCTGCGTTGGTAAGTGTAGACCGCACTGGGAGTCAGGCAGTGTTGGGCGGTGTAGGCCGCACTGGGAGTCAGGCTGCATTGGTAAGAGTAGGCCTCACTGGGAGTCAGGCAGTATTGGGAGGTGTAGGCCGCACTGGGAGTCAGGCAGCGTTGGGCGGTGTAGGCCGCACTGGGAGTCAGGCTGCATTGGTAAGAGTAGGCCTCACTGGGAGTCAGGCAGCATTGGGAGGTGTAGGCCGCACTGGGAGTCAGGCTGCGTTGGGAGGTGTAGGCCGCACTGGGAGTCAGGCTGCGTTGGTAAGTGTTGACCTCACTGGGAGTCAGGCTGCTTTGGGAGGTGTAGGCTGCACTGGGAGTCAGGCTGTGTTGGGAGGTGTATGCCACACTGGGAGTCAGGCTGTGTTGGTAAGTGTAGGCCACACTGGGAGTCAGGCTGCGTTGGTAAGTGTAGACCGCACTGGGAGTCAGGCAGTGTTGGGCGGTGTAGGCCACACTGGGAGTCAGGCTGCATTGGTAAGAGTAGGCCTCACTGGGAGTCAGGCCGCACTGGGAGTCAGGCTGCGTTGGGAGGTGTAGGCCGCACTGGGAGTCAGGCTGCGTTGGTAAGTGTTGACCTCACTGGGAGTCAGGCTGGTTTGGGAGGTGTAGGCTGCACTGGGAGTCAGGCAGGGTTGGGAGGTGTAGGCCGCACTGGGAGTCAGGCTGCATTGGGAGGTGTAGGCCGCACTGGGAGTTAGGCTGTATTGGTAAGTGTAGGCCGCACTGGGAGTCAGGCTGCGTTGGGAGGTGTTGGCCGCACTGGGAGTCAGGCTGCGTTGGGAGGTGTAGGCCGCACTGGGAGTCAGGCTGTGTTGGTAAGTGTTGACCTCACTGGGAGTCAGGCTGCTTTGGGAGGTGTAGGCCACACTGGGAGTCAGGCTGCGTTGGGAGGTGTAGGCCACATTGGGTGTCAGGCTGCGTTGGGAGGTGTAGGCCGCACTGGGAGACAGGCTGCGTTGGCATGTGTAGGCCGCACTGGGAGTCAGGCTGCGTTGGGAGGTGTAGGCCGTACTGGGAGTCAGGCTGCATTGGTAAGAGTAGGCCTCACTGGGAGTCAGGCAGCACTGGGAGGTGTAGGCCGCACTGGGAGTCAGGCTGCGTTGGTAAGTGTAGACCGCACTGGGAGTCAGGCAGCATTGGGAGGTGTAGGCCGCACTGGGAGTCAGGCTGTGTTGGGAGGTGTAGGCCACACTGGGAGTCAGGCTGTGTTGGGAGGTGTAGGCCACACTGGGAGTCAGGCTGTGTTGGTAAGTGTAGGCCACACTGGGAGTCAGGCTGCGTTGGTAAGTGTAGACCGCACTGGGAGTCAGGCAGTGTTGGGCGGTGTAGGCCGCACTGGGAGTCAGGCTGCATTGGTAAGAGTAGGCCTCACTGGGAGTCAGGCAGTATTGGGAGGTGTAGGCCGCACTGGGAGTCAGGCAGCGTTGGGCGGTGTAGGCCGCACTGGGAGTCAGGCTGCATTGGTAAGAGTAGGCCTCACTGGGAGTCAGGCAGCATTGGGAGGTGTAGGCCGCACTGGGAGTCAGGCTGCGTTGGGAGGTGTAGGCCGCACTGGGAGTCAGGCTGCGTTGGTAAGTGTTGACCTCACTGGGAGTCAGGCTGCTTTGGGAGGTGTAGGCTGCACTGGGAGTCAGGCTGTGTTGGGAGGTGTATGCCACACTGGGAGTCAGGCAGCGTTGGGAAGTGTAGGCAGCATTGGGAGTCAGGCAGGGTTGGGAGGTGTAGGCCGCACTGGAAGTCAGGCAGGGTTGGGAGGTGTAGGCCGCACTGTGGGTCAGGCAGGGTTGGGAGGTGTAGGTTACACTGGGAGTCAGGCAGGGTTGGGATTTGTAGGCCACACTGGGGTGTCAGGCTGCATTGGGAGGTGTAGGCCGGACTGGGAGTCAGGCTGTGTTGGGAGGTGTAGGCCGCACTGGGAGTCAGGCTGCGTTGGTAAGTGTAGACCGCACTGGGAGTCAGGCAGTGTTGGGAGGTGTAGGCCGCACTGGGAGTCAGGCTGCGTTGGTAAGTGTAGACCGCACTGGGAGTCAGGCAGCATTGGGAGGTGTAGGCCGCACTGGGAGTCAGGCTGTGTTGGGAGGTGTAGGCCACACTGGGAGTCAGGCTGTGTTGGGAGGTGTAGGCCACACTGGGAGTCAGGCTGTGTTGGTAAGTGTAGGCCACACTGGGAGTCAGGCTGCGTTGGTAAGTGTAGACCGCACTGGGAGTCAGGCAGTGTTGGGCGGTGTAGGCCGCACTGGGAGTCAGGCTGCATTGGTAAGAGTAGGCCTCACTGGGAGTCAGGCAGTATTGGGAGGTGTAGGCCGCACTGGGAGTCAGGCAGCGTTGGGCGGTGTAGGCCGCACTGGGAGTCAGGCTGCATTGGTAAGAGTAGGCCTCACTGGGAGTCAGGCAGCATTGGGAGGTGTAGGCCGCACTGGGAGTCAGGCTGCGTTGGGAGGTGTAGGCCGCACTGGGAGTCAGGCTGCGTTGGTAAGTGTTGACCTCACTGGGAGTCAGGCTGCTTTGGGAGGTGTAGGCTGCACTGGGAGTCAGGCTGTGTTGGGAGGTGTATGCCACACTGGGAGTCAGGCTGTGTTGGTAAGTGTAGGCCACACTGGGAGTCAGGCTGCGTTGGTAAGTGTAGACCGCACTGGGAGTCAGGCAGTGTTGGGCGGTGTAGGCCACACTGGGAGTCAGGCTGCATTGGTAAGAGTAGGCCTCACTGGGAGTCAGGCCGCACTGGGAGTCAGGCTGCGTTGGGAGGTGTAGGCCGCACTGGGAGTCAGGCTGCGTTGGTAAGTGTTGACCTCACTGGGAGTCAGGCTGGTTTGGGAGGTGTAGGCTGCACTGGGAGTCAGGCAGAGTTGGGAGGTGTAGGCCGCACTGGGAGTCAGGCTGCATTGGGAGGTGTAGGCCGCACTGGGAGTTAGGCTGTATTGGTAAGTGTAGGCCGCACTGGGAGTCAGGCTGCGTTGGGAGGTGTTGGCCGCACTGGGAGTCAGGCTGCGTTGGGAGGTGTAGGCCGCACTGGGAGTCAGGCTGTGTTGGTAAGTGTTGACCTCACTGGGAGTCAGGCTGCTTTGGGAGGTGTAGGCCACACTGGGAGTCAGGCTGCGTTGGGAGGTGTAGGCCACATTGGGTGTCAGGCTGCGTTGGGAGGTGTAGGCCGCACTGGGAGTCAGGCTGCGTTGGCATGTGTAGGCCGCACTGGGAGTCAGGCTGCGTTGGGAGGTGTAGGCCGTACTGGGAGTCAGGCTGCATTGGTAAGAGTAGGCCTCACTGGGAGTCAGGCAGCATTGGGAGGTGTAGGCCGCACTGGGAGTCAGGCTGCGTTGGGAGGTGTAGGCCGCACTGGGAGTCAGGCTGCGTTGGCATGTGTAGGCCGCACTGGGAGTCAGGCTGCATCGTTCAGGCCAGGCCTCAGTCCAGATCGGGGTGCCGCAGAATTGGCGATGGGAACTCTGCCGTTGATGCTCTCTCTCTCTCTCCCCCCCTGACCCCGGCGATACCTCGGCACGTCCTTCCCCAGGCGGAGGGACAGAGAGCGAAGATGGAGACCACCCTCCGACAAGTCACGCAGGAGAGAGACCGACTGATACAGAGCGTGTCAGAGAGAGAGAGGGAGCTCCGCGAGAGCAGGAGGGAGCGAGAGGAACTGGGGGTCAGTCAGCACGGGACGGGCCGAAGGGTCTGGCCGAGGGGAGAGACAGGGGAACTGCGCGCGGGTGCTCCGAGGGGGAGAGACCGGGGAACCACGCACGGTGCTCCGAGGGGAGAGACCGGGGATCTGCGCACGGTGCTCCGAGTGACCGAGGGGAGAGACCGGGGAACTGCGCACGGTGCTCCGAGGGGAGAGACCGGGGAACTGCGCACGGTGCTCCGAGGGGAGAGACCGGGGAACTGGGCACGGTGCTCCAAGGGGAGAGACCGGGGAACTGCGCACGGTGCTCCGAGGGGAGAGACCGGGGAACTGCGCACGGTGCTCCGAGGGGAGAGACCGGGGATCTGCGCACGGTGCTCCGAGTGACCGAGGGGAGAGACCAGGGAACTGCGCACGGTGCTCCGAGTGACCGAGGGGAGAGACCGGGGAACTGCGCACGGTGCTCCGAGGGGAGAGACCGGGGAACTGCGCACGGTGCTCTGAGTGACCGAGGGGAGAGAGCGGGGAACTGCGCACGGTGCTCCGAGGGGAGAGACCGGGGAACTGCGCACGGTGCTCCGAGGGGAGAGACCGGGGAACTGCGCACGGTGCTCCGAGGGGAGAGACCGGGGAACTGCGCACGGTGCTCCGAGGGGAGAGACCGGGGAACTGCGCACGGTGCTCCGAGGGGAGAGACCGGGAAACTGCGCGCGGTGCTCTGAGTGACCGAGGGGAGAGAGCGGGGAACTGCGCACGGTGCTCCGAGGGGAGAGACCGGGGAACTGCGCACGGTGCTCCGAGGGGAGAGACCGGGGAACTGCGCACGGTGCTCCGAGTGACCGAGGGGAGAGACCGGGGAACTGCGCACGGTGCTCCGAGGGGAGAGACCGGGGAACTGCGCACGGTGCTCCGAGGGGAGAGACCGGGGAACTGGGCACAGTGCTCCGAGGGGAGAGACCGGGGAACTGCGCACGGTGCTCCGAGTGACCGAGGGGAGAGACCGGGGAACTGCGCACGGTGCTCCGAGTGACCGAGGGGAGAGACCGGGGAACTGCGCACGGTGCTCCGAGGGGAGAGACCGGGGAACTGCGCACGGTGCTCCGAGTGACCGAGGGGAGAGACCAGGGAACTGCGCACGGTGCTCCGAGGGGGAGAGACCGGGGAACCACGCACGGTGCTCCGAGGGGAGAGACCGGGGAACTGCGCGCGGTGCTCCGAGTGACCGAGGGGAGAGACCGGGGAACTGTGCACGGTGCTCCGAGGGGAGAGACCGGGGAACTGCGCGCGGTGCTCCGAGGGGAGAGACCGGGGAACTGCGCACGGTGCTCCGAGTGACCGAGGGGAGAGACCGGGGAACCGTGCACGGTGCTCCGAGGGGAGAGACCGGGGAACTGCGCACGGTGCTCCGAGGGGAGAAACCGGGGAACTGCGCACGGTGCTCCGAGTGACCGAGGGGAGAGACCGGGGAACCGCGCACGGTGCTCCGAGGGGAGAGACCGGGGAACTGCGCACGGTGCTCCGAG
The DNA here is from genome assembly GCF_020745735.1 of Hemiscyllium ocellatum. NCBI lineage: Eukaryota > Metazoa > Chordata > Chondrichthyes > Orectolobiformes > Hemiscylliidae > Hemiscyllium > Hemiscyllium ocellatum. Next base: position 21,313 of record NW_026869122.1, on the reverse strand, counting down.
GGGAGAAACCGGGGAACTGCGCACGGTGCTCCGAGTGACCGAGGGGAGAGACCGGGGAACCGCGCACGGTGCTCCGAGGGGAGAGACCGGGGAACTGCGCACGGTGCTCCGAGTGACCGAGGGGAATCTCTGTCGAACAGACGCAGTTGACTGAGTTGAACAGGAAAGGCGAGGGACTGAAAGCGGACTGCTCCCGGATTTCCGAACTGAAGGGGGAGATCGATTACCTCCGAGTCTCCAACCGCCAACTGGAAACCGCCCTGGAGTCCCGAGAGAGGGCCCATCGGCAGAGGGTGAAGGGGCTGGAGGAACAGGTGAGGGGCTGAGGGAGGGACGGTGCTGAGGGAGGGTCAGGGCTGAGGGAGGGTCAAGGCTGAGGGAGGGTCGGTGCTGAGGGAGGGTCGGGTGCTGAGGGAGAGTCGGTGCTGAGGGAGGGTCGGGTGCTGAGGGAGGGTCGGTGCTGAGGGAGGGTCAGGGCTGAGGGTGGGACAGGGCTGAGGGAGGGTCGGTGCTGAGGGAGAGTCGGTGCTGAGGGAGGGTCGGGTGCTGAGGGAGGGTCAGGGCTGAGGGAGCGGGCGCTGAGGGAGATTCGGTGCTGAGGGAGGGTCAGGGCTGAGGGAGGGTCGGTGCTGAGGGAGGGTCGGTGCTGAGGGAGGGTCAGCGCTGAGGGAGGGTCAGGGCTCAGGGAGGGTCGGGTGCTGAGGGAGGGTCAGGGCTGAGGGAGGTCGGTGCTGAGTTGCACTAATATTTACTGTTTTCCCTCTCTCCCTCCCTCTCCCTCTCCCTCTCTCTCTCTCTCCCTGTGCCTCCCTCTCCCTCCCTCCCTCTCCCCCTCTCCCTCGCTCCCTCCCTCCCTCCCCAGCTCTCGGAGCTGCGTTCCCAGCTCTCCTCGGAGTTCCGTCAGAGGGCGGAGTACGTCTGTCTCTCCTCCCGCACCTCGTCCGGCCTGAGGGAGCTGCGCCGGGAGCTGGCCGACTCCCTCTGGGCAGTGACGGCCGACCCTGACCTCTCCTCCCTCCCCTCGGAGACCCAGCGCCTGGACCTCTCCCTCAGCCGCAGTCTGAGGGAGTCCCCGGGGGGTAGGCGGCACCCGCACAGTCCGATCCCGGCCCGGGAGCCCCTTCCCTGAGGAGGGAGAGAGGAGAGAGAGGGAGAGGGAGAGGGAGAGGGAGGGAGAGGGGGAGAGAGGGAGGGAGGGAGAGTGAAGGATGGGGCAGGGGCTTGATGAATTGAGGGGAGGTATACACAGTCTCTCCATCCATCTCTCTCTCTCTCTCTCTACAAGACTGTCACATTCTCTCGCTCTCTCTCCCCTCTCTCGTTCTCTCCATTCCTTTCTCTCTCCCTCTGCCGTCCCATCTCTCCCTCCATCCCTCTCTCTCCATCCCCTTCTCCCTCCATCCCCCAATCTCTTTCTGTTCATCCCTCTCTGTCTCTCTCTCCATCCCTCACTCACTCAATCTCTCGATCCCAACCTCTCTCCATCCAGCCCTCTGTCTCCATCCCTCTCTCTCTCTCTCTGCATTCCCCCTTTCTCCATCCCCCACTCTCCCTCTTTCTATCCCTCCCTCCTCTCTCTATCCCTCCTCTCTCCATCCCTCCTCTCTCTATCCCTCCTCTCTCCATCCCTCGCTCTCTGTCCTTGCTCTATCTCCGCCCCTCACTCTCTCTCCATCCCCCTCTCTCTCTCTCTCTCTGCATCCCTTCCCTCCCTCTCTCTCTCTCTCTCCCCTCGAACCTCTCACTTTGCCTGAGACAGGGCCGAAGGATGGGGGTTGGGGAGGGGGGGGGATTTTATCCCAGTTTGGACAGACAACGCCCCCCTCCCCCCTCCAAACCCTGCTCCCTCCTCCACTAACACAGTATTAACCAAACCCCGATATCTCCAGGAGGCAGTCGCTGGTGTCGTAGGGGGAGTGACAGACCAAAGAGGGGGGGTAGTAGATGAGGGGCTGAATCTTACCCTCATTCAACCCTCCCGTTAGCCCCCAGGTCACCGTCCCACTCCAGGACCGGCTGCTGGACTCAGAATCGCTATTATTTTTGTAACGTGCTCATCCGAGGAAGGAGTCACTAACTATATTTTTTATTTCCCCCCCCCCCCACCTCGCGAAATAAAACTATTTTCGAACGTAACCGAACCTCCCGCGTGATCAGGACGTCCGGTCCCCACCTCCTGCGCCCGGTTGGAACGGTCCGTGAACGCAGATCCGGGGCGTTGGCGAAGGGATCTCTTCAGGGCTCTATCCTAGACCCGGCCGCTCGCAGTCGATCGGCTTCCCTTCCGTCGTAGGCTCGGTGGGGGTGGGTGGGCAGGCAGTTTCGATTCACCCCCACGGACACATTCTCCGGCGAAGATCGAACCATCACCGCCCCCTTGATGTTCAATGGTGTTACTGTCACTGAATCCCCCTTCCCCCCCCCACTATCAACATCCTGGGGGTTACCGTCTCCAACAAGAGAGAATCTAACCATCGCCCCCTTGACGTTCAATGGCGTTACCGTCACTGAATCCCCCGTCCCCCAAATAGAGACCCCTCCCCAGCCTTGGATACCAAATTATGATACAGGGTGCAGTTCAGGTGGTGTGGTTTATTGAGCGCGTGGGTGGGGAGCGAGGGGTTAACAGCGAGCGGTGTACGCGCGAATCCCGGGTGGGGGAGGTGGGAATACAAGATGGTGGGTCGGCGGGGGAATGGAGCGTGGGGGGTGGTGGGGAGCGGGCGGGTCGCGGTCCCGGGCGCTACAGGCGGAGCTCTTCGGAATCCGGGAGCTGTTTACAGGCGGCGAGCGAGAGGAGGTGCACGCTCCGGGCTCTTCGTGGGAGGTGGAGGGGGAGACCGTCACGTTTTGGGGTTCCCACCCCCCACGCACTCCCTGAAAACTACAGGCGGCTTACAGACTCGCAGGGGTCGAGGTCCCCGAGACTACAGGCGGAGTTTTTTGAGTGCTGAGATTCAAAGTTCTGAAAATACAGGCGGAGATTTGGAGACACAACATTCAGGGTCCCAAAACTGATTTAGAGACGCAATATTCGAGGTCGCTAAACTACAGGCGGAGGTTTAGAGGCACAACATTTGAGGGTGCCAACACTACAGGCGGAAATTTAGAGACACAACGTTTGGGGTCTCAAAACTACAGGCGGAGATTTAGAGACATAACATTCGATGACCCCCAAATACAGATGGGAGATTTAGAGACATAACATTCAATGGTCACAAAACAACAGGCGGAAATTTAGAGGCACAAGATTCTAGGTCCCAAAGGTACAGGCGGAAATTTAGAGACACAACATTCGAGGACCCCAAACTACAGATGGAAATTTAGAGACACAACATTCAGGATCCCAAAACTACAGGCGGAGATTTAGAGACACAGCATTTGAGGTCCCCCCAAAATACAGGTGGAGGTTTAGAGGCACAACCTTCAAGGGTCCCAAAACTACAGGTGGAAATTTAGAGATACAACGTTTGGAGTCTCGAAAATACAAGCAGAAATTGAGAGACACAACATTCAGGGTCCCAAAACTACAGGCAGAGATTTAGGCACAAAACATTTAAGGGTCCCAAAACTACAGGCGGAAATTTAGAGACATAACGTTTGGGGTCTCAAAACTTCAGGCAGAAATATAAAGACACAACATTCGGGGTCCCAAAACTACAAGCGGAGATTTAGAGACACAGCATTCGAGGTCACAAAAATACAGGCAGAGGTTTAGAAACACAACATTCGAAGTCCCCAAAACTACAGACGGAGATTTAGAGACACAATATTCAGGTTCCCCAAAACTACAGGCAGAGATTTCGGCACAAAACATTTGAGGGTGCCAACACTACAGGCGGAAATTTAGAGACACAATATTCAGGTTCCCCAAAACTACAGGCAGAGATTTAGAGACGCAATATTCGAGGTCGCGAAACTACAGGCAGAGGTTTAGAGGCACAACCTTCGAGTGTCCCAAAACTACAGGCGGAAATTTAGAGACACAACATTTGGGGTCTCGAAAATACAAGCAGAAATTTAGAGACACAACATTCAGGGTCCCAAAACTACAGACGGAGATTTAGAGACACAACTATTAAGTGTCCCAAAACTACAGGCAGAGATTTAGGCACAAAACATTTGAGTGTGCCAAAACTACAAGCGGAAATTTAGAGACACAAGATTCAAGGTCCCAAAGGTACAGGCGGAAATTTAGAGACACAACTGTCGAGGGTCCCAAAACTAAAGGCAGAGATTCAGAGACACAACATTCGAGGGTCCCGAAACTACAGGCGGAAATTTACAGACACAACATTCGGGGACCCCAAACTACAGGTGGAGATTTAGAGACACAACATTCGAGGGTCCCAAAACTACAAGCGGTGATTTAGAGACACAACATTCAGGATCCCAAAACTACAGGCGGAGATTTAGAGAAATAACATTCGGGGTCACAAAACAACAGGCAGAAATTTAGAGACACAAGATTAAAGGTCCCAAAGGTACAGGCAGAAATTTAGAGACACAACATTCAAGGTCCCAAAACTACAGGCGGAGATTTAGAGACACAGCATTTGAGGTCCCAAAACTACAGGTGGAGATTTAGAGACACAGCATTCTAGGTCCCACAACTACAGGCGGAGGTTTAGAGACACAACATTCGAGGTCCCCCAAAACTACAGACGGAGATTTAGAGACACAATATTCAGGTTGTCCAAAACTACAGGTGGAGATTTAGGGACACAATATTCGAGGGTCCCAAAACTACAGGCAGAGTTTTAGAGACGCAATATTCGAGGTCGCGAAACTACAGGCAGAGGTTTAGAGGCACAACCTTCGAGGGTCCCAAAACTACAGGCGGAGATTAAGACACACAACGTTTGGAGTCTCGAAAATACAAGCAGAAATTTAGAGACACAACATTCAGGGTCCCAAAACTAAAGGCAGAGATTTAGAGACACAGCATTCGAGGTCACAAAAATACAGGCGGAGATTTAAAGACACAACATTCAAGGGCACAAAACTACAGGCGGAGATTTAGAGACACAGCATTCGAGGTCACAAAATACAGGTGGAGATTTAGAGACACAATATTCAGGTTCCCCAAAACTACAGGCGGAGATTTAGGCACAAAACATTTGAGGGTGCCGACACTACAGGTGGAAATTTAGAGACACAACATTTGGAGTCTCAAAACTACAGGTGGAAATTTAGAGACACAACATTCGATGACTCCTAAATACAGACGGGAGATATGGAGACACAGCATTCGAGATCACAAAACTACAGGCAGAGATTTAGAGGCACAAGATTCAAGGTCCCAAAAGTACAGGTGGAGATTTAGAGACACAACATTCGAGGACCCCAAACTACAGACGGAGATTTAGAGACACATTAAGGTTCCCCAAAACTACAGGTGGAGATTTAGAGACACAACATTCAGGGTCCCAAAACTAAAGGCAGAGATTTAGAGACACAACATTCGAGGGTCCAAAAACTACAGATGGAGATTGAGAGACACAGCATTTGAGGGTCCAAAAACTACAGGTGGAGATTTGGAGACATAACATTCAAGGTCCCAAAAACTACAGATGGAAATTTAAAGACACAAGATTCAAGGTCCCAAAAGTACAGGCGCAGATTTAGAGACACAACATTTGTGGGTCCCAAAACTACAGGCAGAGATTTAGAGACACAACATTCGAGGGTCCAAAAACTACAGATGGAGATTGAGAGACACAGCATTTGAGGGTCCAAAAACTACAGGTGGAGATTTGGAGACATAACATTCAAGGTCCCAAAAACTACAGATGGAAATTTAAAGACACAAGATTCAAGGTCCCAAAAGTACAGGCGCAGATTTAGAGACACAACATTTGTGGGTCCCAAAACTACAGGCAGAGATTTAGAGACACAACATTTGGGGTCCCAAAACTACAGGCAGAGATTTAGAGACACAACATTCGAAGACCCCTAACTACAGGTGGAAATTTAGAGACACAACATTCGAGGACCCCAAACTACAGGCAGATATTTAGAGACACAACATTCAAGGTCCGAAAACTACAGGCGGAGATTTAGAGACACAACATTTAAGGTCCCAAAACTACAGGCGGAGATTGAGAGACACAACATTCAAGGTTCCAAAAACTACAGGCGGAGATTGAGAGACACAACATTCGAGTGTCCCAAAACTACAGGTGGAAATTTAAAGACACAAGATTCAAGGTCCCAAAACTACAGGCGCAGATTTAGAGACACAACATTTGTGGGTCCCAAAACTACAGGCAGAGATTTACAGACACAATATTCGAGGGTCCCAAAACTACAGGCTGAGATTTAGAGACACAACATTTGGGGTCCCAAAACTACAGGCAGAGATTTAGAGAGACAACATTTGAGGGTCCTAAAACTACAGGCGGAGGTTTAGAGACACAACATTTGAAGACCCAAAACTACAGGCAGAGATTTAGAGACACAACATTCGAGGTCCCAAACCTACAGGCGGAGATTTAGAGACACAACATTTGGGGTCCCAAAACTACAGGCAGAGATTGAGAGACACGGCATTCAAAGGTCCAAAACTACAGGCGGAGATTGAGAGACAAAGCATTCAAGGGTCCCAAAACTACAGGCGGAGATTTAGAGACACAACATTTGGGGTCCCAAAACTACAGGCAGAGATTGAGAGACACGGCATTCAAAGGTCCAAAACTACAGGCGGAGATTGAGAGACAAAGCATTCAAGGGTCCCAAAACTACAGGCGGAGGTTTAGAGACACAACATTTGAAGACCCAAAACTACAGGCGGAGATTTAGCGACGCAACATTCAAGGTTCCAAAACTACAGGCAGTGATTTAGAGACACAACATTCGATGACCCCCAAATACAGACGAAGATTTAAAGACACAACATTTGAGGGGCCCAAAATTACAGGCAGAGATTTGGAGATACAGCATTCGAGGTCCCTAAAACTACAGGCAGAAATTTAGAGGCACAACAGTCAAGGTCCCAAAACTACAGGTGGAGATTTAGAGACACAACATTCGAGGTCCCAAAACTACAGGCGGAGATTTAGAGACACAACTATTAAGGGTCCCAAAATTACAGGCAGAGATTTGGAGACACAGCATTCGAGGTCCCTAAAACTACAGGCAGAAATTTAGAGGCACAACAGTCAAGGTCCCAAAACTACAGGTGGAGATTTAGAGACACAACATTCGAGGTCCCAAAACTACAGGCGGAGATTTAGAGACACAACTATTAAGGGTCCCAAAATTACAGGCAGAGATTTGGAGACACAGCATTCGAGGTCCCTAAAACTACAGGCAGAAATTTAGAGGCACAACAGTCAAGGTCCCAAAACTACAGGTGGAAATTTAGAGACACAACATTCGGGGTCCCAGAACTACAGGCGGAGATTTAGACACAACATTCGAGGGTCCCAAAACTACAGGCAGAGATTGAGAGACACGGCATTCAAAGGTCCAAAACTACAGGCGGAGATTTAGAGACACAACTATTAAGGGTCCCAAAACTAAAGGCAGAGATTTAGAGACACAACATTCGATGACCCCCAAATACAGACGGGAGATTTAGAGACATAACATTCGAGGGTCCCAAAACTACAGGCAGAGATTTAGAGACACAACATTTCAGGCCACCCAAAACTACAGGCAGAAATTTAGAGACACAATATTCAGGTTCCCCAAAACTACAGGCAGAGATTTAGAGACACAATATTCAGGTTCCCCAAAACTACAGGCAGAGATTTAGAGACGCAATATTCGAGGTCCCAAAACTACAGGCGGAGATTTAGAGACACAACATTCAGGTTCCCCAAAACTACAGGCAGAGATTTAGAGACACAATATTCAGGTTCCCCAAAACTACAGGCTGAGATTTAGAGACACAATATTCGGGGTCCCAAAACTACAGGCGGAGATTTAGAGACACAACATTCGAGGGTCCCAAAACTACAGGCAGAAATTTAGAGGCACAACAGTCAAGGTCCCAAAACTACAGGTGGAGATTTAGAGACACAACATTCGAGGTCCCAAAACTACAGGCGGAGATTTAGAGACACAACATTCGAGGTCCCAAAACTACAGGCGGAGATTGAGAGACAAAGCATTCAAGGGTCCCAAAACTACAGGCAGAGATTTAGAGACACAACATTCAGGATCCCAAAACTACAGGCGGAGATTTAGAGACACAGCATTTGAGGTCCCCCCAAAATACAGGTGGAGGTTTAGAGGCACAACCTTCAAGGGTCCCAAAACTACAGGTGGAAATTTAGAGATACAACGTTTGGAGTCTCGAAAATACAAGCAGAAATTGAGAGACACAACATTCAGGGTCCCAAAACTACAGGCAGAGATTTAGGCACAAAACATTTAAGGGTCCCAAAACTACAGGCGGAAATTTAGAGACATAACGTTTGGGGTCTCAAAACTTCAGGCAGAAATATAAAGACACAACATTCGGGGTCCCAAAACTACAAGCGGAGATTTAGAGACACAGCATTCGAGGTCACAAAAATACAGGCAGAGGTTTAGAAACACAACATTCGAAGTCCCCAAAACTACAGACGGAGATTTAGAGACACAATATTCAGGTTCCCCAAAACTACAGGCAGAGATTTCGGCACAAAACATTTGAGGGTGCCAACACTACAGGCGGAAATTTAGAGACACAATATTCAGGTTCCCCAAAACTACAGGCAGAGATTTAGAGACGCAATATTCGAGGTCGCGAAACTACAGGCAGAGGTTTAGAGGCACAACCTTCGAGTGTCCCAAAACTACAGGCGGAAATTTAGAGACACAACATTTGGGGTCTCGAAAATACAAGCAGAAATTTAGAGACACAACATTCAGGGTCCCAAAACTACAGACGGAGATTTAGAGACACAACTATTAAGTGTCCCAAAACTACAGGCAGAGATTTAGGCACAAAACATTTGAGTGTGCCAAAACTACAAGCGGAAATTTAGAGACACAAGATTCAAGGTCCCAAAGGTACAGGCGGAAATTTAGAGACACAACTGTCGAGGGTCCCAAAACTAAAGGCAGAGATTCAGAGACACAACATTCGAGGGTCCCGAAACTACAGGCGGAAATTTACAGACACAACATTCGGGGACCCCAAACTACAGGTGGAGATTTAGAGACACAACATTCGAGGGTCCCAAAACTACAAGCGGTGATTTAGAGACACAACATTCAGGATCCCAAAACTACAGGCGGAGATTTAGAGAAATAACATTCGGGGTCACAAAACAACAGGCAGAAATTTAGAGACACAAGATTAAAGGTCCCAAAGGTACAGGCAGAAATTTAGAGACACAACATTCAAGGTCCCAAAACTACAGGCGGAGATTTAGAGACACAGCATTTGAGGTCCCAAAACTACAGGTGGAGATTTAGAGACACAGCATTCTAGGTCCCACAACTACAGGCGGAGGTTTAGAGACACAACATTCGAGGTCCCCCAAAACTACAGACGGAGATTTAGAGACACAATATTCAGGTTGTCCAAAACTACAGGTGGAGATTTAGGGACACAATATTCGAGGGTCCCAAAACTACAGGCAGAGTTTTAGAGACGCAATATTCGAGGTCGCGAAACTACAGGCAGAGGTTTAGAGGCACAACCTTCGAGGGTCCCAAAACTACAGGCGGAGATTAAGACACACAACGTTTGGAGTCTCGAAAATACAAGCAGAAATTTAGAGACACAACATTCAGGGTCCCAAAACTAAAGGCAGAGATTTAGAGACACAGCATTCGAGGTCACAAAAATACAGGCGGAGATTTAAAGACACAACATTCAAGGGCACAAAACTACAGGCGGAGATTTAGAGACACAGCATTCGAGGTCACAAAATACAGGTGGAGATTTAGAGACACAATATTCAGGTTCCCCAAAACTACAGGCGGAGATTTAGGCACAAAACATTTGAGGGTGCCGACACTACAGGTGGAAATTTAGAGACACAACATTTGGAGTCTCAAAACTACAGGTGGAAATTTAGAGACACAACATTCGATGACTCCTAAATACAGACGGGAGATATGGAGACACAGCATTCGAGATCACAAAACTACAGGCAGAGATTTAGAGGCACAAGATTCAAGGTCCCAAAAGTACAGGTGGAGATTTAGAGACACAACATTCGAGGACCCCAAACTACAGACGGAGATTTAGAGACACATTAAGGTTCCCCAAAACTACAGGTGGAGATTTAGAGACACAACATTCAGGGTCCCAAAACTAAAGGCAGAGATTTAGAGACACAACATTCGAGGGTCCAAAAACTACAGATGGAGATTGAGAGACACAGCATTTGAGGGTCCAAAAACTACAGGTGGAGATTTGGAGACATAACATTCAAGGTCCCAAAAACTACAGATGGAAATTTAAAGACACAAGATTCAAGGTCCCAAAAGTACAGGCGCAGATTTAGAGACACAACATTTGTGGGTCCCAAAACTACAGGCAGAGATTTAGAGACACAACATTCGAGGGTCCAAAAACTACAGATGGAGATTGAGAGACACAGCATTTGAGGGTCCAAAAACTACAGGTGGAGATTTGGAGACATAACATTCAAGGTCCCAAAAACTACAGATGGAAATTTAAAGACACAAGATTCAAGGTCCCAAAAGTACAGGCGCAGATTTAGAGACACAACATTTGTGGGTCCCAAAACTACAGGCAGAGATTTAGAGACACAACATTTGGGGTCCCAAAACTACAGGCAGAGATTTAGAGACACAACATTCGAAGACCCCTAACTACAGGTGGAAATTTAGAGACACAACATTCGAGGACCCCAAACTACAGGCAGATATTTAGAGACACAACATTCAAGGTCCGAAAACTACAGGCGGAGATTTAGAGACACAACATTTAAGGTCCCAAAACTACAGGCGGAGATTGAGAGACACAACATTCAAGGTTCCAAAAACTACAGGCGGAGATTGAGAGACACAACATTCGAGTGTCCCAAAACTACAGGTGGAAATTTAAAGACACAAGATTCAAGGTCCCAAAACTACAGGCGCAGATTTAGAGACACAACATTTGTGGGTCCCAAAACTACAGGCAGAGATTTACAGACACAATATTCGAGGGTCCCAAAACTACAGGCTGAGATTTAGAGACACAACATTTGGGGTCCCAAAACTACAGGCAGAGATTTAGAGAGACAACATTTGAGGGTCCTAAAACTACAGGCGGAGGTTTAGAGACACAACATTTGAAGACCCAAAACTACAGGCAGAGATTTAGAGACACAACATTCGAGGTCCCAAAACTACAGGCGGAGATTTAGAGACACAACATTTGGGGTCCCAAAACTACAGGCAGAGATTGAGAGACACGGCATTCAAAGGTCCAAAACTACAGGCGGAGATTGAGAGACAAAGCATTCAAGGGTCCCAAAACTACAGGCGGAGATTTAGAGACACAACATTTGGGGTCCCAAAACTACAGGCAGAGATTGAGAGACACGGCATTCAAAGGTCCAAAACTACAGGCGGAGATTGAGAGACAAAGCATTCAAGGGTCCCAAAACTACAGGCGGAGGTTTAGAGACACAACATTTGAAGACCCAAAACTACAGGCGGAGATTTAGCGACGCAACATTCAAGGTTCCAAAACTACAGGCAGTGATTTAGAGACACAACATTCGATGACCCCCAAATACAGACGAAGATTTAAAGACACAACATTTGAGGGGCCCAAAATTACAGGCAGAGATTTGGAGATACAGCATTCGAGGTCCCTAAAACTACAGGCAGAAATTTAGAGGCACAACAGTCAAGGTCCCAAAACTACAGGTGGAGATTTAGAGACACAACATTCGAGGTCCCAAAACTACAGGCGGAGATTTAGAGACACAACTATTAAGGGTCCCAAAATTACAGGCAGAGATTTGGAGACACAGCATTCGAGGTCCCTAAAACTACAGGCAGAAATTTAGAGGCACAACAGTCAAGGTCCCAAAACTACAGGTGGAGATTTAGAGACACAACATTCGAGGTCCCAAAACTACAGGCGGAGATTTAGAGACACAACTATTAAGGGTCCCAAAATTACAGGCAGAGATTTGGAGACACAGCATTCGAGGTCCCAAAACTACAGGTGGAGATTTAGAGACATATCATTCGAGGGTCCCAAAACTACAGGTGGAAATTTAGAGACACAACATTCGGGGTCCCAGAACTACAGGCGGAGATTTAGACACAACATTCGAGGTCCCAAAACTACAGGCAGAGATTGAGAGACACGGCATTCAAAGGTCCAAAACTACAGGCGGAGATTTAGAGACACAACTATTAAGGGTCCCAAAACTAAAGGCAGAGATTTAGAGACACAACATTCGATGACCCCCAAATACAGACGGGAGATTTAGAGACATAACATTCGAGGGTCCCAAAACTACAGGCAGAGATTTAGAGACACAACATTTCAGGCCACCCAAAACTACAGGCAGAAATTTAGAGACACAATATTCAGGTTCCCCAAAACTACAGGCAGAGATTTAGAGACGCAATATTCGAGGGTCCCAAAACTACAGGCTGAGATTTAGAGACACAATATTCGGGGTCCCAAAACTACAGGCGGAGATTTAGAGACACAACTTTCGAGGGTCCCAAAACTACAGGCAGACATTTAGAGGCACAACAGTCAAGGTCCCAAAACTACAGGTGGAGATTTAGAGACACAACATTCGAGGTCCCAAAACTACAGGCGGAGATTTAGAGACACAACATTCGAGGTCCCAAAACTACAGGCGGAGATTGAGAGACAAAGCATTCAAGGGTCCCAAAACTACAGGCAGAGATTTAGAGACACAACTATTAAGGGTCCCAAAATTACAGGAAGAGATTTGGAGACACAGCATTCGAGGTCCCTAAAACTACAGGCAGAAATTTAGAGGCACAACAGTCAAGGTCCCAAAACTACAGGTGGAGATTTAGAGACACAACATTCGAGGTCCCAAAACTACAGGCGGAGATTTAGAGACACAACTATTAAGGGTCCCAAAATTACAGGCAGAGATTTGGAGACACAGCATTCGAGGTCCCTAAAACTACAGGCAGAAATTTAGAGGCACAACAGTCAAGGTCCCAAAACTACAGGTGGAAATTTAGAGACACAACATTCGGGGTCCCAGAACTACAGGCGGAGATTTAGACACAACATTCGAGGTCCCAAAACTACAGGCAGAGATTGAGAGACACGGCATTCAAAGGTCCAAAACTACAGGCGGAGATTTAGAGACACAACTATTAAGGGTCCCAAAACTAAAGGCAGAGATTTAGAGACACAACATTCGATGACCCCCAAATACAGACGGGAGATTTAGAGACATAACATTCGAGGGTCCCAAAACTACAGGCAGAGATTTAGAGACACAACATTTCAGGCCACCCAAAACTACAGGCAGAAATTTAGAGACACAATATTCAGGTTCCCCAAAACTACAGGCAGAGATTTAGAGACGCAATATTCGAGGGTCCCAAAACTACAGGCTGAGATTTAGAGACACAACATTCGAGGGTCCAAAAACTACAGACGGAGATTGAGAGACACAGCATTTGAGGGTCCAAAAACTACAGGTGGAGATTTGGAGACATAACATTCAAGGTCCCAAAAACTACAGATGGAAATTTAAAGACACAAGATTCAAGGTCCCAAAAGTACAGGCGCAGATTTAGAGACACAACATTTGTGGGTCCCAAAACTACAGGCTGAGATTTAGAGACACAACATTTGGGGTCCCAAAACTACAGGCAGAGATTTAGAGACACAACATTCGAAGACCCCTAACTACAGGTGGAAATTTAGAGACACAACATTCGAAGACCCCAAACTACAGGCAGATATTTAGAGACACAACATTCAAGGTCCGAAAACTACAGGCGGAGATTTAGAGACACAACATTTAAGGTCCCAAAACTACAGGCGGAGATTGAGAGACACAACATTCAAGGTTCCAAAAACTACAGGCGGAGATTGAGAGACACAACATTCGAGTGTCCCAAAACTACAGGTGGAAATTTAAAGACACAAGATTCAAGGTCCCAAAACTACAGGCGCAGATTTAGAGACACAACATTTGTGGGTCCCAAAACTACAGGCAGAGATTTACAGACACAATATTCGAGGGTCCCAAAACTACAGGCTGAGATTTAGAGACACAACATTTGAAGACCCAAAACTACAGGCAGAGATTTAGAGACACAACATTCGAGGTCCCAAAACTACAGGCGGAGATTTAGAGACACAACATTTGGGGTCCCAAAACTACAGGCAGAGATTGAGAGACACGGCATTCAAAGGTCCAAAACTACAGGCGGAGATTGAGAGACAAAGCATTCAAGGGTCCCAAAACTACAGGCGGAGGTTTAGAGACACAACATTTGAAGACCCAAAACTACAGGCGGAGATTTAGCGACGCAACATTCAAGGTTCCAAAACTACAGGCAGTGATTTAGAGACACAACATTCGATGACCCCCAAATACAGACGAAGATTTAAAGACACAACATTTGAGGGGCCCAAAATTACAGGCAGAGATTTGGAGATACAGCATTCGAGGTCCCTAAAACTACAGGCAGAAATTTAGAGGCACAACAGTCAAGGTCCCAAAACTACAGGTGGAGATTTAGAGACACAACATTCGAGGTCCCAAAACTACAGGCGGAGATTTAGAGACACAACTATTAAGGGTCCCAAAATTACAGGCAGAGATTTGGAGACACAGCATTCGAGGTCCCTAAAACTACAGGCAGAAATTTAGAGGCACAACAGTCAAGGTCCCAAAACTACAGGTGGAGATTTAGAGACATATCATTCGAGGGTCCCAAAACTACAGGTGGAAATTTAGAGACACAACATTCGGGGTCCCAGAACTACAGGCGGAGATTTAGACACAACATTCGAGGTCCCAAAACTACAGGCAGAGATTGAGAGACACGGCATTCAAAGGTCCAAAACTACAGGCGGAGATTTAGAGACACAACTATTAAGGGTCCCAAAGTAAAGGCAGAGATTTTGAGACACAACATTCGATGACCCCCAAATACAGACGGGAGATTTAGAGACATAACATTCGAGGGTCCCAAAACTACAGGCAGAGATTTAGAGACACAACATTTCAGGCCACCCAAAACTACAGGCAGAAATTTAGAGACACAATATTCAGGTTCCCCAAAACTACAGGCAGAGATTTAGAGACGCAATATTCGAGGGTCCCAAAACTACAGGCTGAGATTTAGAGACACAATATTCGGGGTCCCAAAACTACAGGCGGAGATTTAGAGACACAACATTCGAGGGTCCCAAAACTACAGGCAGACATTTAGAGGCACAACAGTCAAGGTCCCAAAACTACAGGTGGAGATTTAGAGACACAACATTCGAGGTCCCAAAACTACAGGCGGAGATTTAGAGACACAACATTCGAGGTCCCAAAACTACAGGCGGAGATTGAGAGACAAAGCATTCAAGGGTCCCAAAACTACAGGCAGAGATTTAGAGACACAACTATTAAGGGTCCCAAAATTACAGGAAGAGATTTGGAGACACAGCATTCGAGGTCCCTAAAACTACAGGCAGAAATTTAGAGGCACAACAGTCAAGGTCCCAAAACTACAGGTGGAGATTTAGAGACACAACATTCGAGGTCCCAAAACTACAGGCGGAGATTTAGAGACACAACTATTAAGGGTCCCAAAATTACAGGCAGAGATTTGGAGACACAGCATTCGAGGTCCCTAAAACTACAGGCAGAAATTTAGAGGCACAACAGTCAAGGTCCCAAAACTACAGGTGGAAATTTAGAGACACAACATTCGGGGTCCCAGAACTACAGGCGGAGATTTAGACACAACATTCGAGGGTCCCAAAACTACAGGCAGAGATTGAGAGACACGGCATTCAAAGGTCCAAAACTACAGGCGGAGATTTAGAGACACAACTATTAAGGGTCCCAAAACTAAAGGCAGAGATTTAGAGACACAACATTCGATGACCCCCAAATACAGACGGGAGATTTAGAGACATAACATTCGAGGGTCCCAAAACTACAGGCAGAGATTTAGAGACACAACATTTCAGGCCACCCAAAACTACAGGCAGAAATTTAGAGACACAATATTCAGGTTCCCCAAAACTACAGGCAGAGATTTAGAGACGCAATATTCGGGGTCCCAAAACTACAGGCAGAAATTTAGAGGCACAACAGTCAAGGTCCCAAAACTACAGGTGGAGATTTAGAGACACAACATTCGAGGTCCCAAAACTACAGGCGGAGATTTAGAGACACAACATTCGAGGTCCCAAAACTACAGGCTGAGATTTAGAGACACAATATTCGGGGTCCCAAAACTACAGGCTGAGATTTAGAGACACAATATTCGGGGTCCCAAAACTACAGGCAGAAATTTAGAGGCACAACAGTCAAGGTCCCAAAACTACAGGTGGAGATTTAGAGACACAACATTCGAGGTCCCAAAACTACAGGCGGAGATTTAGAGACACAACATTCGAGTTCCCAAAACTACAGGCTGAGATTTAGAGACACAATATTCGGGGTCCCAAAACTACAGGCGGAGATTTAGAGACACAACATTCGAGGGTCCCAAAACTACAGGCAGAAATTTAGAGGCACAACAGTCAAGGTCCCAAAACTACAGGTGGAGATTTAGAGACACAACATTCGAGGTCCCAAAACTACAGGCGGAGATTTAGAGACACAACATTCGAGGTCCCAAAACTACAGGCGGAGATTTAGAGACACAACTATTAAGGGTCCCAAAACTAAAGGCAGAGATTTAGAGACACAACATTCGATGACCCCCAAATACAGACGGGAGATTTAGAGACATAACATTCGAGGGTCCCAAAACTACAGGCAGAGATTTAGAGACACAACATTTCAGGCCACCCAAAACTACAGGCAGAAATTTAGAGACACAATATTCAGGTTCCCCAAAACTACAGGCAGAGATTTAGAGACGCAATATTCGAGGGTCCCAAAACTACAGGCTGAGATTTAGAGACACAATATTCGGGGTCCCAAAACTACAGGCGGAGATTTAGAGACACAACATTCGAGGGTCCCAAAACTACAGGCAGACATTTAGAGGCACAACAGTCAAGGTCCCAAAACTACAGGTGGAGATTTAGAGACACAACATTCGAGGTCCCAAAACTACAGGCGGAGATTTAGAGACACAACATTCGAGGTCCCAAAACTACAGGCGGAGATTGAGAGACAAAGCATTCAAGGGTCCCAAAACTACAGGCAGAGATTTAGAGACACAACTATTAAGGGTCCCAAAATTACAGGAAGAGATTTGGAGACACAGCATTCGAGGTCCCTAAAACTACAGGCAGAAATTTAGAGGCACAACAGTCAAGGTCCCAAAACTACAGGTGGAGATTTAGAGACACAACATTCGAGGTCCCAAAACTACAGGCGGAGATTTAGAGACACAACTATTAAGGGTCCCAAAATTACAGGCAGAGATTTGGAGACACAGCATTCGAGGTCCCTAAAACTACAGGCAGAAATTTAGAGGCACAACAGTCAAGGTCCCAAAACTACAGGTGGAAATTTAGAGACACAACATTCGGGGTCCCAGAACTACAGGCGGAGATTTAGACACAACATTCGAGGGTCCCAAAACTACAGGCAGAGATTGAGAGACACGGCATTCAAAGGTCCAAAACTACAGGCGGAGATTTAGAGACACAACTATTAAGGGTCCCAAAACTAAAGGCAGAGATTTAGAGACACAACATTCGATGACCCCCAAATACAGACGGGAGATTTAGAGACATAACATTCGAGGGTCCCAAAACTACAGGCAGAGATTTAGAGACACAACATTTCAGGCCACCCAAAACTACAGGCAGAAATTTAGAGACACAATATTCAGGTTCCCCAAAACTACAGGCAGAGATTTAGAGACGCAATATTCGGGGTCCCAAAACTACAGGCAGAAATTTAGAGGCACAACAGTCAAGGTCCCAAAACTACAGGTGGAGATTTAGAGACACAACATTCGAGGTCCCAAAACTACAGGCGGAGATTTAGAGACACAACATTCGAGGTCCCAAAACTACAGGCTGAGATTTAGAGACACAATATTCGGGGTCCCAAAACTACAGGCTGAGATTTAGAGACACAATATTCGGGGTCCCAAAACTACAGGCGGAGATTTAGAGACACAACATTCGAGGGTCCCAAAACTACAGGCAGAAATTTAGAGGCACAACAGTCAAGGTCCCAAAACTACAGGTGGAGATTTAGAGACACAACATTCGAGGTCCCAAAACTACAGGCGGAGATTTAGAGACACAACATTCGAGGTCCCAAAACTACAGGCGGAGATTTAGAGACACAACTATTAAGGGTCCCAAAACTAAAGGCAGAGATTTAGAGACACAACATTCGATGACCCCCAAATACAGACGGGAGATTTAGAGACATAACATTCGAGGGTCCCAAAACTACAGGCAGAGATTTAGAGACACAACATTTCAGGCCACCCAAAACTACAGGCAGAAATTTAGAGACACAATATTCAGGTTCCCCAAAACTACAGGCAGAGATTTAGAGACGCACTATTCGAGGTCGCAAAACTACAGGCGGAGGTTTAGAGGCACAAACTTCGAGTGTCCCAAAACTACAGGCGGAGATTTAGAGACACAACATTCGGGGTCCCAAAACTACAGGCGGAAATTTAGTGACACAACATTCGATGACCCCTAAATACAGACGGGAGATTTAGAGGCACATCATTCGAGGGGCCCAAAACTACAGGCGGCGATTTAGAGACATGTCATTCGAGGGTCCCAAAACTACAGGTAGAAATTTAGAGAAACAACATTCGGGGTCCCAAAACTACAGGCGGAGATTGAGAGACACAGCATTCGAAGACCCCTAACTACAGACGGGGGATTTAGTGACACAACATTTGAGGGTCGCCAAACTACAGACGGAGATTTAGAGACACAACAGTCGAGGTCCCTAAAACTACAGGCGGAAATCGAGAGACACAGCATTCAACTACAGGGTCGGATTCACAGAGGGGGAGGGTGACACCGAGGGGCAATGGGAGGCATTGCTTTCTCCGGACCATGAGACACAGAGGTACAGGCGGACGAGGGAGAGGGAGCTTGGGGGTCTATTTGGAGATGGGGGAGTGGAGGGGGCAGAGAGGGGGGTGGGGGAGGGGGAGAGAGAGTGACAGAGCGAGGGTCCCGGAGGGAGGCGAGGGGGTGGGGGTGGGAGAGGGGAGAGCGCTCAGGGGTCACATCGGATCAACCGTCTCCCCCCGTCACTGGTTCTGCGGTAGCGCCTGGGCCATCCATACTGAGTACGGCAGAGATCAGCTACAGAGAGAGAGAGAGACACCGGGTTAGATACAGGGTAAAGCTCCCTCTACACCGTCCCCCTCACTCCCAGGGACAGGGGTTAGATACAGTGTAAAGCTCCCTCTACACCGTCCCCCCCCACTCCCAGGGACAGGGGGTTAGATACAGTGTAAAGCTCCCTCTACACCATCCCCCCCACTCCCAGGGACAGGGGGTTAGATACAGAGTAAAGCTCCCTCTACACCGTCCCCCCCCCCTCCCAGGGACAGGGGGTTAGATACAGTGTAAAGCTCCCTCTACACCATCCCCCCCACTCCCAGGGACAGGGGGTTAGATACAGGGTAAAGCTCCCTCTACACCGTCCTTCCTCTACCTCCCTCTCCCTCCCTCCTCTCCCTCTCCCTCTCTCCCTCCCTCTCCCTCCCTCTCCCTCTCCCTCTCCCCTTCCCTCCCTCTCCCCCCCTCCCTCTCCCTCCCTCTCTCACCCTCCCTCCCTCTCCCTCTCTCTCCCTCTCCCTCCCTCTCTCTCTCCCTCCCTCCCCCTCCCTCCCTCTCTCTCTCCCTCCCTCCCCCTCCCTCCCTACCTTTAATCCTCTCCTCCTCCAGACAGACCGTCCTCATACAGATTTCATGGTTCACCACGTACATTCGCCGGAGGCTGGGGGAGGGAGAGGGAGAGGGAGGGAGAGGGAGAGGGAGGGAGAGGGAGGGAGGAGAGGGAGGGAGAGGGAGAGGGAGGGAGGGAGAGGGAGGGAGAGGGAGAGGGAGGGAGAGGGAGAGGGAGGGAGAGGGAGAGGGAGGGAGGGAGGGAGAGGGAGGGAGAGGGAGGGAGAGGGAGAGGGAGGGAGGGAGGGAGAGAGGGAGAGGGAGGGAGGGAGAGGGAGGGAGAGGGAGAGGGAGAGGGAGGGAGAGGGAGGTGAGTATGTCTCCACACCCTCATTCCCAAACCATCTCCTGCCCCTCGCCCCCACCTCACAGACATGCTCCCTCTACCCCACCGACAGGCTCCCTCTACCTCACAGACATGCTCCCTCTACCCCACCGACAGGCTCCCTCTACCTCACAGACATGCTCCCTCTACCCCACAGACGGACTCCCTCTACCCCACCGACAGACTCCCTCTACCCCACCGACAGACTCCCTCTACCCCACAGACAGGCTCCCTCTACCTCACCGACGGGCGCCCTCTACCTCACCGACTGGCTCCCTCTACCCCACCGACGGGCTCACTCTACCCCACAAACAGGCTCCCTCTACCCCACAGACAGGCTCCCCCTACCCCACGGACAGGCTCCCTCTACCCCACGGACAGGCTCCCTCTACCCCACCGACGGGCTCCCTCTACCCCACAGACGGGCTCCCTCTACCCCACCGACAGGCTCCCCCTACCCCACAGACAGACTCCCTCTACCCCACCGACGGGCTCCCTCTACCCCACAGACAGACTCCCTCTACCCCACTGACGGGCTCCCTCTACCCCACAGACAGACTCCCTCTACCCCACTGACAGACTCCCCCTCCCCCACCGACGGGCTCCCTCTACCCACAGACAGGCTCCCTCTACCCACCGATGGGCTCCCTCTACCCACCGATGGGCTCGCTCTACCCACAGACAGGCTCCCTCTACCCCACAGACAGACTCCCTCTACCTCACAGACGGGCTCCCTCTACCCCACAGACAGGCTCCCTCTACCCCACAGACAGGCTCCCTCTACCTCACAGTCGGGCTCCCCCTACCCACAGACAGACTCCCTCTACCTCAGCGACAGGCTCCCCCTACCCACAGACAGACTCCCTCTACCTCAGCGACAGGCTCCCTCTACCTCACCGACGGACTCTCCCTACCCCACAGACAGACTCCCTCTACCCCATAGACAGAGTCCCCCTACCCCACTGACAGACTCCCCCTACCTCACAGACGGGCTCCCT
>NW_026869121.1:230747-374773 GCF_020745735.1 Hemiscyllium ocellatum | reverse complement strand
TGACCACCCCTCTCCTGTCTTCTCCAATAAACATTCCCTCCCCTGTACATCAAATGTCAGTCAAGGTCAGCCTTGAGATCCCGGGAGACTTGACTGTCCCGGTAGTCTGAGAACGTCACAGATCACACAATCCAAAGGAGAAGGAATAACGTTATCTCAAATGAATGGGAGACCCCTTTCATTTTAAACTGTTTTAACCTCACAGCAAGTCACCTCCTCTTTTCAGAAACAAAGCAAATAGTAACAAGCATATTCCATTCAGCCCCTCAAACGTATCCCACAGTCCTATTGACTGTTCAGTCAAGTATTTATCAAACTTAGCTTCTCCTGATACCCTTGGAAAATAATCCTGACACCTTAAGGCCACAAGCATTGGAATTGGACTTAGGCCATTTGGCCCAAAAGATCTATTTTGCAGTTTGATCCTGTCTGGTGTGTTTCTCAACACATTTTCCCTCCTTCTCACTGCAACTCTTGATCGTTGTTTTAATCTAACCTTTGTCTAAAGACTGGTTGCATCGTGTATCTATATGCGTGTGTGATTGCGTGTGTGTTTCTGTGTATATCTGTGTAATGGCAGGAGACTGGGTGGTGTGGATGGTTGTTAGTTGAACTGGAAGCCTGTTGGCAGCGATGATCCAGAGGCAAAATTGTTGGGTACACTTTTGTTTGTCATTTATATAAATTATTTAGATAGAGTTGTAGAAGGCATATTTCGCAAATTTGTGGATAACTTCGAGTTTGGGTGTACAGTGGATAGTGTTTGTATAATGAAGAACCACTGAAGATTACAAAGAGACCTTCAGTTATTAAATCAATGATTCATAGAGATGTACAACAGGGAAACAGACTCTTCAACTCGTATGCTATCCAAATATTTGAAATTAATCCGCTCCCATTTGTCAGCATTTGGCCCATGTCCAATAATCATAAGCCACCCAGTTGCCCTTTAAATGCTGTAATTGTTCCAGCCTCCACCAGTTTCTCTGGCAGCTTATTCCATAGAAGCACCATCCTCTGCAGCAAAAAAAAGTTGCTCTTCATTGTCTTTCAAGTATTTCTCTTCACATCTTAAACCTATGCCTACTGGTTTTACCTTGGGGAGAAGGAACCTTGACCACTCAAATATCCATGCCTTCATAATTGATTGGCTATGCTTTCAGTCATCCTGGGTCGAAATTCTCAAATTCAGTCGTCGTACCTCTTCCTTCTCCATCAAGGCACGATTCCAAAAAAGTTTAATCAACTTGTTCAGATATATTATGAAACAGCTCTGTGAGATTTGGAACTACAATTTTCGGCGCAGTTACAGGGACACTACCGTCATTCAGCATTAGCTCCTAAAGCTGCAACATGATGCTCCTGTGTTTTTGTTCATCGCCTGTTGTAACACGCTGTGACACACTTCTACAGAACATGAATCCACTCCACCTTCTCCAGAGATAGGGGCACTATCAGACATTCATGGACTGGAATCGAATCAAGAGCCCCGGCTCACACACGTGGGCACCATCCATTAAACAAGGCCTAAATCACGCCCAGATTTCGAGTCATATTTAAAGTGTATGGATTTATTAAATTCTGGTTAACATTACCAAATTATACAGTGGACATTTATAATGAAAAATAAACAAGTTATTACCCTCAACTAAAGGATTTTGAGTGCATTCGCTGTGCCATTGAGACACCAATGAACATCTTCAATTACTTGGCTATAATTTCTGGTTTAAGTGGCTATTACCAGCAGTCTGCTATATTAGGGAAAGAAATCCTGCAAACATACTCTGCACTATGAAGGATCTCGAGTAGATATCAATACTGAATACGAGAAACGAGGAACGAGCACAATTCTGGGCCCAAACACCGGTCACTATTTCAATTCTCTAGCATGTGGCTCCCCTCTTCCTAAAATCATTAATTGATATAAGGCAACTGCCTCCTTGCCAGCTTCTCCTTACCGACTCCTCCCTCTACCTGCGCAAGGCAAACCAAGCTCTGGGTCTTTGGGAAACTTAAGACTGGTGTCCGGAGGCCTCTGGAGAGGGGATTGTCGTTTTAATCCAAAGGGGGAGTGTGATGGGGAGCAGTAATAACATTCACTGAGCTGAGGTGTGGCAGATGGGGTTTAACATGGATGCATGTGAGCATTGCATTTTGATAAACCAAACAAGGGGAGGGCTTACACAATTAATGCTGGGCTTTGGTAGTTATGTAGAAAAGAAGGACCCAGGGGGACAGGCATAATTCATTGAAGTTTTTGGCGCAGGGTGTTTAAGGTTACTTCATTGGTCATACCTTTGAGGTTAGAAGTTGGGAAGACATGCTGAGATTGTGCAGAATATTGATAAAGCCTTTTCTGAAGTACTGTGTGCAGTTCTGTTAAAGGAAAGAGATTATTAAGCTGGAGATGGTTGAGAAGAGATTTACCAGGATGTTACCAGTAACACCTCATCTTCTGCCTCGGAACCCAACAAACACACGGCATGAACATTGGATTCACTGATTTACAAATCTCCCCTCGCCAACCCAGATCCCAGATCCAGCCCGGACTCACATCTGCCCTCCTGAGGAGACCTAATGTCCACCTTCCTTCCCACCACTCCGTTCCACACTCCTCACGATCTATCACTATCACCTCCTACCTTCGCTCACGTATTACTTATGTTTCCCCCAGTCTCACCCCATTATCCATTTTCTCTTAGCCCCCTTTCCCCTCGCCAGTCCTGAAGAAGGGTCCAGCTGAAACGTCTACTTTCTTGCTTTGGATGTTGCCTGACTTACTGTGCCTTTTCCACCACCATGCTTTACCTACACTGAATTATAAAACAGCTGCAGTCTCCATTATGTCTTCGGACAATTCTCTGTTAACATAACCATATCGTTGTCTGTTATAACTGCATGTAGTCTTAGGGACATTTTCTTCTCAGATCATGGACGATAAAAGTTTTCTCAACGTTTTACTGATATTGCAGTGCCTGATCAGTAGTTAAAGAACATAGTTTCAATTTATAAACAGAGAAGCATGCTTATGTTCTGATAAACCTCTGGCATTGCTTCCATATCCAAGGCAGATTGAATGCTTACACATGATTGATCTATCAGCCAAACGTTTGTTCCTTCAGTCTCCCCACATATCCCATCCAGAATGTGTAAAGTTTAATCATTTTTTTTAAATTTTAGTAAAATGTATTGAATTGAAATGGGTTAACTGGAGACATTTGTGCAGCGACTGCGATTTATGTCAGTCTCAGTGGATCCTAAATGTGTCACTGCAGGCTTTTCTCTTCTATCAATTAGGATCTCGGTTCAATGTGTTATCCCATAGTATCAGCGGGAGCATCACCGACAGCACTAACAGGGATCAGAAGACCCAGAGAGAGGGGAGGAAAGATCAGAATCTGAGAACATTAGGCTGAAATGTTCCAACAATGGATCAGAATCTGAGAATATTATATTCCAACAATGGATTGGAGTTTACTGGCTTTCTCAACCTTGTATCTCATTTGTTTTGCGAACCTATGATGTATTGATGGTTATTCAAGCTGTTTACTGTCCTATTCTCGCTATAGTTGGTGTTCCTGGTAACTCATTCTATTTGTTCATAAAGCCAGGTTAGGCTGAATTGCGGCTCGTATTATTTAAAATTTAAAAAGTGGACGTCAATATTTTTATCTCCAATGATATATTCAATTCCTCACAAATTATAACGAGCAAATTACTCATGAGAAATTGCTCACCAATATGTGAAGATGAAACAGACCATTCTTAAACTCCTTAATCCTTCTAGCCCTGCACAGATCTACATTTCTATATTCTCCCTACTCACTAATCCTGTCCAATACCACCTTCATGATATCCTCTCTTCTCGTCAGCGTCAGTGCATCTTCTGAATAAACATCAATTGTGCCTTTGTTAAATCTGGACACACGTTATTAAGTCCCTTCTAACCACATGTTAGTTGCGGAATAATTGATCTTGAGTAAGTTTAACTTGTTCACTGCACAGAACCTGTCAGACAGGCAATACTGCATGCTGCTTAAATCATTTACACATAATCTAGTGGCACGGAATAATAATCTGTTGATATCTCATGAAGGAAATTGATGTAATTGAAGTGAAACTATCGTTATTTGTGATTTTGAAAAAGCCCAGCTGCTTGCTTCATGTCCTTCAGAAAAGTCAATGGGTTATACCTCCCCAGTCAAGTCTGTGAAAACCACCGCAATGTGTTTTACTCTTTATGGTCCTGTGGAACAGCTGAACCAGCCACTCAGTTCAAGATCCATATAACATGCTGGCATTGTCAGGACTGCACACCTCACATGAGGGAAGAACAAAAGTAAAGTTAGCTCCCTTCCTCTGTCTGTTTTCCTTATTCCTACACTTCATTTCCATTCAGGTAAGTGACCATTCCCTATTTCAAGTGCAATCTTTCTGACTGAGTCTCTCCCAAGAGTGATGTTCATCTCTACAGGCACCTCTGGTGCTGGCTTTACTGATGCTGACATACAGAGGTAAGGAAAATTTAATTTGACATCGATGGCAGTACATAACGAAGGAATGGGTTTTTACATCATAATAAAGATACGGCGACCATTAAGTGAGGGAAAGGAATTATTGTGATCGTCGCTGAGAGTGTTATAGAGGCTGTATTTGGGGTATTATGGACATATTTGTTATCCTTTAAAACGAATGATCTGATTGCAATAGAGAAAGTGTAAAGAATTTTCACCAGAATAATCAGTGGGCTGGTCGTAAAAGAGGAGTGAGTGAAGGTCAATCTGTAGCACTGTCAGAGAAAAAGAGGCAATTGCACTGAAACTTGATGGTGATGGACAATCACGGTTATGTTGTACACAGACACTGAGAAGATGATAAATTCCATGGCTTGTATTTTTTATTTTAGTCGGGGTGTATGATTCTGGGAATTTAAGTGCCTCTGAGGATAAAATCTTCAGCCACATCCTGCCTTGATACCGGGATAAATCCCTCTTAACTGAGCAGGTCAGTTAACCACTATTGTTAATGTTAATACGTGATGGTATCTGTGTGGAGAATGTTTTCTTCTTATAGAGGGTAGTGAATGTCAGAAATTTTCAGGTGTAGAAACGTAGGGGAGTTAGATCACTGCAAGTATTTAAAGATGAGAAAGATGGATATTTGACCTGTCAGAGAGCAGAGGGTGGGAAGAAGTGGGCATTAAAGAGGAGTTAATGCCAACGGTAGATCAGCCATGATCGCATACAATGGCTTGAGCATCCGTATTACCTACTCCTGTTTCTTATGTTCTCATTCTGTCATTGGAAATGGATGGTTGCAATTGACCTAGAAGCGCTCTTACTGAATGTTGAGGACAGTGAGAGAAAGGTTTCTGGTGAGCCATCTGTGGGCGAGATATGGGTCCGATATTCAAAGTGAATCTAGGACTACAACATGACCAACAAATGAAACACCAGCTCAGCGAGGAGACACTCTGTAAAGAGGTGTGAGGACACTTTGTATCCGGTCTGGATTTCCCATCACATGTTTCAATCCACATCAAATCACACAGTGTTGAGGGACTGAATCACATCCTGTAACATTGCGGACCAGCTATTTGGAGCAAGTGGTCTCTATCTGCCCCTGTTCAGGTGGTTTTAAGAACTGAATAGAACCTAGGAACATCGGACTGAGGAGCAGGAGTGGGTCATTAGACACTTTGTCATTGCTCTACCAGACAGTATGATCTGAGTGTGGTCTCCGCAGCATTTTTCTGTCTGTCCACAATTTTCCTCCATGTCTGTTAAATGTTGAACAAACCCAACTTTGAATAAATGCAAGCACCCAGTCACAATGCTAGGGAACTGCACAAAGTTAAACTACACAGGCAGCACAATTCTGGAACGCACCAGGCATTTGTCTAACAGTTTTGTTCCCATCCAATTAATTCTGCTGCAGTTCATCATTTTTTATTTATTCATGGAATGTGGTGTTGTTGATAGGCCAACATTTATGGGCCATGTTTAATTACGCTGGAAGTAGGAGTGTTGAGCTGCATTGGGAATAAACTTTGGGGAAGAGAATTCCCATTTGAACAGCCCCGTGAGAATTGCTCATTCCTGTTCCAACAATGTTGGAGGGTCACTCTTTCATTTTCCAGCCCCACTTCTCACTGATTATAACAAATGTGAAGTGTAACCTCGGTCATTTTCTCGAAAAATGTGAGACACAGAGTCACACACATACAGACATACACCAACGCACATGTCTGAAGACGATAAAGAATAACGAATTGTTTTCAGAGTTTCATAGTATTTTTACTCATATCAAATGGAAAAGAGATAACGTCTCCAATTGCTATTCTGTCTCCGACGTGATTCTACTCAAACAAGCTGCTGGTATGAAACTTCTTCCCGGAACAGTTCGATTTGCAGAATTTCCTTTCCTTCAAGCAGTGGAGCGATTCCATGAATCCTCAATAGGAATCCTCCACATTTGTTAAAGATGACTCAGGATTTTTTTAATCTCACACTTTGCTGTCTGGAGGACAAAGTAAGAGAACGGGAGCATCGGACTGCAGCTTACGACCATAAGATCATCGAACATAGGAACAGAAATGAGACCATTGAGCCCATCGAGTCTGATCTGCCATCCAATTACGCTGACAAGTTTCTCAACCCCATTCTCCTGCTTTCTCCCTGTAACCCTTGATCCCTTTGATACTCCAGAAGCAAACTATCTCTATCTTAAATCTACACAATGACCTGACCTCCACTGCCTTCTGTGAAAATGAATTCCATAGGGTGTCCACTCTCTGGCTGAAGACATTTCCCCTTACCTCCTTACTAAAAGGATTTCCTGTGCTCTAAGGTTGTATCCTTGGGTCCTAGAGTCTCCTAGCAATGAAAGCCTTCTCAACATCCACACGGTGCATGCCATTCAGTATCCTGTATGTTTCAATTAGATCCACCCACATCCCTCTGAACTCCATCAAGAGCAGACCTAAAGTCTTCAAACCTTCTCATATGTTAAGCTTTTCATTGCTAGAACCATTCTCGTGTACCTGCTGTGAACCCATTCCAAGGTCAGCACATCCTTCCTGAGACATGGGCTCAAAATAGCGTATAATACTCCACATGTGGTCTGACCAGAGCCTGATAGAGCCTTAGAAGTACATCACTGTTTTTACATTCAAATCCTTTCAAACTAAATTCCATCACTGCATTTGCATTCCTAACTACTGACTTAACTGCAAGTGCACATTGAGAGACCTCTGGAGTTGGATTCCTAAGTCTCTTTGCACTTCAGACATCTGAATCTTCTCGGTAGTCCATGTTTTTATTCTTCCTACCAAAGTGCATGTTCCCACAATTTCCCAGTTTGTACTCCATCTGCCACTTCTTTGCCCATTATCCAAACCTATCTGCATCCTTTTGAGCCTCCATGCCTCTTCGACGTTACCTGTCCCTATACCTATCTTTGTATCACCTTCAAACTTAACCACAATGCCTTCAGTTCCTTCATCTTGATCGTGAATGCATAAAGTGAAACGTTGTGGTCCCGACACTGAGCCTTATGGAATACCACTTGTCACTTGCTGTCATCCTGAGAAGGACACTTTTATCGACGCTCTCTGCTTCCTGCCAGACAGCCAAACTTCTATCCATGCTAGCATATTGCCTCTAATACAATGGGCCCTTGCCTTACTCAGTAGCCATTGTCAAAGACCTTCTGGAAGTTCAGGTGGATGACAGCCATTGGCTCTCCTTGTTCTGTGCTGCTCGTTACGTCCTCAAGGTTTTCTAGCAGATTTTCCAGGCATGACCTCCCCTCGATGAAACCATGCTAACTTTGTCCTACTTTTCCATCCACATCCAACTATTCAGAAATCTCATCCTTCACAATGCATTCCAGGATCTTACCCAGAGCCAAGTTTAGATTAGACAATCTGATATTTTCCGTTTTTTGCTTTACTCCCTTTTTAAACAGCGGTATCACGTTAGCGATTTTCCAGTCCACTGGGAATCTCCCTGATTCGAGAGATTCCTGACAGTTCACCACCAACGCCTCCCCTGTCTCATCGGCTATCTGCCTTAGAAATCTGGAGTGGAGTCCATCTGGTCCAGTTGATTTATCTTACCTTCAGACCATTCCGTTTTTACAGCACCTTCTTCTAGGTGATGGCCACCTTACTCAAGTATGTCCACTAAGTCTTTTCAATTTTTGGGATATTACTCATGTTTTCAACCGTGAAGGCTGACACGAAGTAATTTTTCATCTCCTCAGCCATTTCCTTGTTCCACATTACTATCTCTCCTGTGTCAATTTCTAGCAATCAGATGCCCATTTTTGCCTCTCATTTGCCCTTTCCATATCGAAAGAAGCTCTTACAGTATTTCTTTATATTTAATCTTCTAACTCCTTACTCCTGTTTCTTTTTTTTGCTCTCTATTGGTCTTTACAAATGTTGCAACATGGTAGTGAACGCCTCTATTAATTAAACCAAACACTCAGGAAAGTTCAACTCACCTAGAAATCTGTTAGAATTGAATAACAGAGAACTCCCAAATTCCAGTATTTAAAGAAAATAACGCCAATTTATTTTTAACTGTAAAAGTGAACATTATTCACAACTATTTACAACTTTAAGCAACACCCCCACCCCATCACCACACAACTGCCCCCAACTGTATAACAATATGCTGTTTCAATTAGACACTCATGAAGATTACATCAACTTGATTTCAAAACCACACAGCGACTGCCGTCCTCTGTGATGTTACTCTACCGTCTGCTGAATTTCCTGTGTCGTCGTATTTTTGTTTACTGTGAATATGTTTCATATGAAAAATTATCTATGATAGTGAGGATTTCCTAATTTCTTGCGGAGCAAGATGGTTGATCCCCAGGCTTCTTCCGTCTCGATGGCATCTGCTCTCTTCCAAATTTTGAAAATGTTTGCATCTTTATATCCCCAGCATCAAATTGTCTCACTGGTTCAACGTTGGCAAAACAATAAATTCAATCTCGATTTGCATTCAGTGACAGAGAAAGTGAAGGAAAGAGAGTGTTGCATGCAACAGTGTGACTGGTGGAGCAAGAGCCTTGTTCGGGGGTAGGTGCTGTAACAGATATACAGAGAGTGTGAGGAAGTAGAGAGAATAGGGAGACATTTGTCTTTGCAGAGCGGGGAAGGTTATTGATGTTGTCCTGAATTGATGGGCATTTCTTCAGATCATCTCACCATCGGGGTGGGCTTTCCCCATGTCTTGTCCACGTCTATCATTAATAACATCACAGAGTACATCCCTCAGCTTCTTCTGAATATGTTTGTATGGATCTTGAAACAACAAGGAGGAACAAACATTGGTACCTTACATATCTAAACCAAAACTGTTGATCATCCGATTCTCTGAAAATAAGATATGCAAATATCGTGGGTGTGCAGTAATACTGGATGATCTAAAATTGCATCGAAACTGCGTTAACTAAATGATTACTAATGCTGTGAAAAATACATTTCATAAGTGTATATGAGGTAGGCTGAAGAGTATGTTGTGAACCAAAGTAGAGAGCAGGTTATTTCAGGCGTGGTGTTGCGTGGTCAGAAGGACTAATTACTTACCGTGCTCTGAGGAAGCTATTGGGCAATGGTGACATTAATATGCTGCATTTTACACGGCAATATAGAATGTTTGAACATTACACTCAAATATCATGGAAACCGAAGGCTAGAGGGCCAAGTGAATTGGAAAAATACAAATGACATTTAGTGTGAGACAAACAATGGTTTTCAGTGTAAAGTCTGAAAAATATGTATATATCACTAAGTTACAAACATCAAAGAAAGGGAAGCGGACTCATTGAAGGTTTAGGTAAGAAATTAATGATTGCGTTAAATCTAATGAAGCAGCTTCAGAAGAATTCCAGATTTTATGCAAATCTAAACATTCTGAGAGATTTACTTTTCTGGAAATAAGGATGAAGAGAGTGTTAGGAAATAAAAAGCACCTGAATACAAACAAGCAGGAAACACAAACGCTGCTCAAATCTACGATCCATGTACCAAAGAAAACGAAAGTAAGGCCAAGGTGGAAATTTGTGAGGTATAGGAGAATTTATTGTGGGGAACAAGGAAATGGCAGAGAAACTAAACAGCTATTTTGCATCTGTCTTCATGGAGAAAGCGTCAGGAAATCTCCGTGTGAAGCAAGTAATCACCTGGGACTTGTGGAACTAAAGACATGAAACCAATTCATATCAGTAACAAGGCAGTACTTGAAAATGGCGCTAGATTGATCATTGTTAAGTCTGATGGGCCAGATATACTTCATATAAAAATGTCAGAAATAAAACAGCATATTAATTGAACTGTCAGTGATTGTGTTTTATTGTACTATAGAACCTGCAAAGACCATAAGCCCTTGTAGATAACTGAAAGGTAGTAAACATGATCCATCCATGTACACAGGGAGGAAGAGATAATGTGGAGGACTGCAGACCAATTTGACATATGTAGGGAAACATTTAGATTCCATTATATAAGAAATGATATTGGGAACTTAGAAATGAACAGCGAAATTGCACGAATCACAATGCATTTCTGACACAGAAATCATGCCTGACAAACTTCGGAATTCGGAGTTATTTCTTGCAGCATAGACCACGGACAACCAGTGGAAGTAGTTTATTTGGATTTTCAGAAGTCTGGGCGGGAAAGAATTTCTGGCTCTAACAGCTGCTGCTTTTTAAGGCATTTTAGGTGTTGAAGGTGATTTCCTCGAATTCCAGGAGCAGCAATTTCTGCTTTGTATGCTGTTGCATTATTTTGGAACTTTAGGGAAAAAAATCAAAACAACAGTGGTTTTAAGAGGGAAAGGAACAGACTAAGGAAGCACATGGTGAGGGGGAGAAACTGACAGGACAATGTACCTGCGCAGTTACTGCCAAAATAGTTTGAATTCATGTATCGCTCGATATTGGAGTGTGTCTAGTAAAATTAACAAACAGTGAAATTTGCAACTGGTTTGGAGGAACTGTTTGGGTAATGTCCCCAGCCAGATAAGTGAATTGTTTTAACTGTGTCCTCCAGAAAATCTGCAGAAATTAGTAGAGTGGGTTCTTCCTTAATTATATATTTTCTGAGATATATCTCTTGATTAATCTTAAAATATAAACCATAAATATTAATTTAACCTGGGCCAGTGTTTTGTAGAGGAATAAGACAGTTTTGTGTTTCTGGGTCTGTAGATTGTGAAAGAGCACAAATCGCCTTAGTAGAATCATATGCGCTTCTTGTCAGATGTGGAGTTTGAGGATTTAAGTGTTACTGCGGATTATATCTGCAATAAATGCTTCTAGTTGCGACTCCTATCAGATCGAATGGATCGGTTGGAGAGACAGTTAGTGACAATGAAGAATTTATAGCAGCAACAGTATGTGATGGATGGCAGTTATAGGAAGGAGAGAATGTCTCAGATGCAGTCACAGAGATGGATTAACTCCAAGAAACGTAAGAGAGGTAAGCAGCAAGTGCAGCAGTCTTCTGGGGCTGCTGCACATTTCAAATAAATATGCTGTTTTGGAAAATGTCGGGGTGAGGGATTGGATTCACAGGGGAATGTAGCACGACAGGCAAGTTTCTGGTATTGGGACTGTGTCTAATGCAACAAGGAGTACGTCAGATTCCACGAGGTCAATTGCGGTCGGGGTCTCCCTAGTCTGAGGTGCAGACAGATGTTTCTGTGAACAGCAGAGAAAAAGCAGAATGGTTTGTTCCTTCCCTGGTGCCAGGATCAAGGATGTCTCAGAAAGGGTGCAGAATATTCTCACGGGGGAGAGGGGCCATTCAGAGGTCATTGTCCACATTGGAACCAACGACATAGGAACGAAAAAGTTTGAGATTCTGGAAGGAGATTGCAGGGTGTGAGGCAGAAATTTAAACAGGAGGTTCTCGAGAGTAGTAATATCTGTATTACTCCTGGCGCTACGAGCAAGTGAGAGCAGGCATAGGAGTATAGAGCAGATGAATGCATGGCTGTGGAGCTGGTGTATGAGGGAAGTATTCACATTTTTGGATCATTGGAATCTATTTTGGGGTAGAAGGGACCTATGCCAGAAGAACGGATTGCACCTAAATTGGAAGGGGACGAATATACTGGCAGTGAGATTTGCTGGAGCTGCTCGGGAGGTTTAATCTAGTAAAGGGGGAGGGGGCCAGGGAGATAGTGAGGAAATAGATCACTCTGAGATTGGTACAACTGAGAACAGAAAGAGTCGAACAGTCAGGGCAGGCAGGGACAAGGTAGGACTAATAAAGTAAACTGCATTATTTCAATGCAAGGACCTAACAGGGAAAGCAGATGAACTCAGGGCATGGTTAGGAACATGGGACTGGGATATCATAGCAATCTCAGAAACATGGCTCAGGGATGGGCAGGACTGGCAGCTAAATGTTCCAGGATACAAATGCTATAGGAAAGATAGAAAGGGAGGCAGGAATGGAGGGGGAGTGGCATTTTTGATCAGGGATAGCATTACAGTTGTACTGAGGGAGGCTATTCCTGGAAATACATCCAGGGAAGTTATTTGGGTCGAACTGAGAAATAAGAACGGGATGATCACCTTATTGGGATTGTATTATAGACCTCCTAATAGTCAGAGGGAAATTAAAAACAAACTTGTAAGTTGATCTCCGTTATCTATCAGAAAGTAGGATGATTAGGGTAGGAGAGTTTACCTTTCCAAACATAGACTGGGCCTGCCATAGCGTTAAGGGTCTAGATGGAGAGCAATTTGTTAAGTGTGTACAGGAAATTTTCTGATTCATTATGTGGATGAACGTACTACAGAAGGTGCAAAACTTGACCCGCCCGAGGGAAATAAGGCAGGGCAGGTGACTGAGGTGTCAGTGGAGGTGCACTTTGGGCCAGCTACCATAATTCTGTTAGATTTAAAATAATTATGGAAAAGGATAGGCCAGATCTAAAAGTTGAAGTTCTAAATTGGAGAAAGGCCAATTTTGACGGTATTAGGCAAGAAATTTCAAAACCTGACTGGGGGCAGATATTCACAGGTAAACGGACGGCTGGAAAATGGAGAGTCGTCAGAAATGAGATAACAAGAATCCTGAGAAAGTATATTCCAGTTAGGATGAAAGGAAAGGCTGGTAGGTATAGGGAATGCTGGATAACTAAAGGGTTTGGTTAAGAAAAAGAAGGAAGCATATGTCAGGTATAGACAGGATAGATCGAGCCAATCCTTAGAAGAGTATAAAGGCAGTAGGAGTATACTTAAGAGGGAAATCAAGAGGGCAAAAAGGGGACATGAGATAGCTTTAACAAGTAGAATTAAGGAGAATCCAAAGGGTTTTTACAAATACATTAATGACAAAATCATAACTAGGGAGAGAATATGGCCCCTCAAAGATCAACAAGGCGGCCTTTGTGTGGAGCCGCAGAAAATGGGGAGATACTAAACGAGTATTTCGCATCAGTATTTAATTTGGAAACGAATATGGACGATATAGAATATCATGATTTAGATGGTTACACGTTGAAAAATGTCCATATTACAGAGGAGGAAGTGCTGGATGTCTTGAAACGGGTAAAGGTGGATAAATCCCAAGGACCTGAACAGGTGCACCCTAGAACTCTGTGGTTAGCTAGAGAAGTGATTGCTGGGCTTCTTGCTGAGACATTTGTACCGTTGATAATCACAGGACAGGTGCTAGAAGACTGGAGTTTGGCAAACGTGGTGCCACTGTTTAAGAAGGGTGGTACGGACAAGCCAGGTAACTATAGGCCAGTGAATCTGACGTCGGTGGTTGGCAAGTTGTTGGAGGGAATCGTGAAGGACAGAATGTAGATGTATTTGGAAAGACAAAGACTGATTTGGCATAGTCAATATGGCTTTGTGCGTGGGAAATCATATCTTACAATCTTGACTGAGTTTTTTAAAGAAGTAACGAAGAGGATTGATGAGGGAAGAGCAGTAGATTTGATCGATGCAGACTTCAGTAACGCGTTCGACAAGATTCTCCATGGGAGACTGGTGAGCAAGTTTAGGTCTCACGGAATACAGGGACAACTAGCCAATTGGATACAGAACTGGCTCAAAGTTTGAATACAGAGGGTGGAGGTGGAGGGTTGTTTTTCAGACTGGAGTCCTGTGACAAGTGGAGTACCACAAGGATCAGTGTTGGATCCCTTTTTCGTCATTAACATAAATGATTTGGATGCGAGCGTAAGAGGTACAGTTAGTAAGTTTGCAGATGATACCAAAATTGGAGGTGTAGTGGACAGCGAAGAGGGTTACCTCAGATTACAACAGGATCTAGACCAGATGGGCCAATGGGCTGAGAAGTGGCAGATGGATTTTATTCAGATAAATGCGAGATGCTGCATTTTGGGATAACAAATTTTAGCAGGACTTTTACCAATTAATTATAAGATTAATGGGAACGTTGCTGAACAAAGAGACCTTGGAGTGCAGGTTCATAGCTCCTTGAAAGTGGAGTCGCAGGTAGATAGGATAGTGAAGAAGGCGTTTGGTATGCTTTCCTTTATTGATCAGAATATTGTGCATTGGAGTTGTGAGGTCATGTGACGGCTGTACGGGGCACTGGTTAGGCCACTGTTGGAATATTGCGTGCAATTCTGGTCTCCTTCCATTTGGAAATATGTCGTGAAACTTGAAAGGGTTCAGGAAAGATTTATAAGAATGTTGCTAGGCTGGGAGGATTTGAGCTATAGGAAGAGGCTGTCTAGGCTGTGACTGGTTTCCCTTGAGCGTCGGAGGCTGAGGGGTGACCTTATAGAGATGAATAAAATTATGAGGGGCATGGACAGGGTAAATAGACAAAATGTTTTTCCCTGGGTTCGGGGAGTCCAGAACTAAAGGGTTTAGGTTGAGAGGAGAAAGATGTTGTGCGGCACGATGGCACAGTGGTTAGCACTGCTGCCTCACAATTCCCGCCACGGTCGACTCTCTGTGTAGAGTTTGCACATTTTCCCCGTGTCGTCGTGGGTTTCCTCCCACAATCCAAAAATGTGCAGGTTAGGTAAATTGGCTATGCTAATTTGCCCACAGAGTTTGGTGAAGGGGAATGGGTCTGGGTGGGTTGCGCTTCAGCGGATCGGTGTGGATTTGTTTCCACACTGTGAGCAATCTGATCTGAATGTAAAAGATACCTAAGGGGGGCAACATTTTCACACAGACAGTGGTACGAGTATGAAATGAGCTGCCAGAGAATGTGGTGGAGGCTGGTATAATTGCTGCATTTAAAAGGCATTTGGATGGTTATATGAATAGGAAGGGTTTGGGGGATATAGGCCTGGTGCGGGCAGGCCGGACTAGACTGCTAGATATGGACAGATTGGACTAAAAGGTAATTTTCCATACTGTATATCTCTATGACTCTATAACTCACACAGTGAGTTCGTAAATGCAATTAGTTTGTATGGTAATTGGAGGAATACGTGTAATTGGCAAGTTAAAGTTAGGTTGGATATTGTTTAAGCGAATCAGAATATTCACAAAGACATCATAAAGCCATTCCATAGAGTGTTGGTGAGAGTGTACCTGAGGTATTGAGTGCAGTGTTGGTGACCTAATCTAGAAAGAGTACACTGATCATAGAGGACGTCCAATGGACATTCTCCAGATTAATTCCTCTGATGACAAGATTTTCTGATGGGGAGATTTTTCTTGCGAACTCTCCAGTTTCAAAGCATAAAAGGTGATCGCAGTGAAATTTCAACAATCTATGATACATGTGATGAGGTGGAAATGAATAGGATGTTTCTCTAGCTATCTACTCGATATTTAAGGCAAATAATGACAGGATAAGGGATATTACATTTAAGACGTAATAAGGAGGAAATTCTTCCCTCGGAGGGGACTGACTAACAGAGGTGCATGGAAGCCTGCTGGCAGGGCAAGATTAAGGAGAATCCCCAGATATTCTTCACGTATATCAAGTGGAACAGAACAACCAGAGAACATGTAGGGCCTATTAGTGACTTATCAAGTTGCATCCAAACTCAACTTCATGGTAGAATGTTGTTTTTGTGACGGGAGCCCAATTTCCCCTGGTGTACCGCAGAGATCAGTGCTGTTTCCCTTATTATTTGTGATATTCATAATTGATATGAATGTGAATTGGGTAGAGGGAATGTGATAAGTAAGATTGTGTTTGACACAAAGATTGGCCGGGTGGTTGGCAGTGAGGAGGAAGGTCTTATGTTACAGGAAGATACATATGGAATGGTCAGATGGTCAGATCAATGGCAGATGGAATGTAACCCTGATAAATATGAGGTGATACACTTTGGAAGAAGGAACCAGACAAAGGAATACTCAAAGAATAGCACCACACAAGGAAGCTCAGAGGGTGCTTCTCCGCACATTTCTGAATGTGACTGGATATGATAATTGATGTGTTCAGCATGGCTGTAGATAAAGCCTTTATTCATTGACCCAAGATTATACGAATTTTATATGGTTAGGCCAAATGAAATATTCTGTGCAGTTCTGGGAGTCACATTACAGGAAAGATGTGATTGCACTGGATGAGGAGCAGAGGAGATTCACCAGGATGTTCCCTGGGATGGAGCTTATGAGCTGTGGAAAGAGGCTGGATAAGCTTGAGTTATTTATTTTAGAGCCAGGAAGTTGAGTGGGTAAGTAATTCAGGTTTAATATTACAAGGGACATGGACAGGGTGAATAGACAACAGCTGTTCTTTTTAGTCAAAGTTTCAGCTTCCTTACATTCTGAAAACAGGAAATGGAGAATGGAGAACAGAGAAACATGACACAACTACTTTACTTCTGTCTTCACAGTAAATTACATAAATAAAGCCTTCCCATCAATAGGAGAAAACCTGAGTCTGATGAGAAAATGATATTGGATGAAATTAGTAAATCAACTAATTTGGTGAAATTACTGGAACTGAAAATAATGGGCATAGAAAAAAATAACACACATTGATGAAATGGGAAACATATTTCAGAAACTGACTGGTAGATTAATTACAGAAAAAAAAACAATCGAGGCACTAAACTTGGATTTTCAGCAAGACATTTAATAGAGTCCCAATCCTCGTGTGCAAAGTAAAAGCACATGAGTTGGGGGAAATGTATGAACATGGTTTTAAAATGGGAGTGTTGACAGGAAACAATGAGTAGGAACAAATGGATGTTTTTCAGTTTGGAAGGCTCATGAGGCATCTCAATGATTGGTGCTGAGTCGCCAATATTCACAATACATCTCAAACATCTCGTTGAGGGAATCAAATGCAAAGTTTCCAAGTCTGCTGACGGAACTAGGATGTTGGAAAGTGAGGAGGATGTGAAAAAACTTCAAGGTGATTGAAACAAATGGAGTGAATGAGTAAACATGTGACAGATGAAGAGCAGTGTGGTGTTGTCTTCTTTGTTGGGAAACACTAAAATGCCAGCCAACTATTTGAAAAGGGAGTGGTTGAGAAATGTCTATCTATAAAGGGAACTGCAGTTTTATTTTGTTATTTTTTGGACAGACCTCTGAGTTCCTTGCAGGGCAGAGAGTTCTGAAGACAGAAGCAAACACTGGGAATACATTGGCACACAGACCAGTTTACGCAGACCCACCGAGTGGGGAGGTGTAACATTGAAAAGGATCTGGGATCTCCCTGTACACCAGTCACTGAAAGCAATATTGCAGGAGCAGAAAGCAGTCAGGAAGATAAATGGGGTGTTGACCCTTATTTCAGGAGGACTTGAGTCCAGGAGTAAGGGTGTCTCAGTACAGCTGTTCAGGCTTTTGGTGAGACTTTTACTCGAACATTGTGCAGTATTGTGTGCAGTTTTGGTCTCCGTACCTAATAAAGTACAAACCTTAAATTGAGGGAGTGCAGCGAAGGATGACCAGACTGATCTCTGGGTTGACAGACTTTTTGTGGGAGCAGAGCTTGGGGCGACTGAGCCAGTATTCCATGGAGTTTAGGAAAATGAGTGGAGATCTCAGAGGAATATATAAAACTCTGACAGGGTTAGATAGATTAGACACAATAATGATAATACCCCTGGCTGGGACGTCTAAAAGAAGGGGCCACAGTATTAGGTGCAGACAGGTCATATTGCATTTTTATAAGAATAATTGTCTGCACTCAGAGACTGGTGAACTTCGGAATTTTCTCTCACATTAGGCTGTGGAAGACAAGGCACTAAAGACCAATAAGGATGTCCAGACACCGAAAGGATGGGAGACAGAGTAGGAGTACGGTGTAGAAATAAAGGGTCAGCCATCATCATATTCAATTTGATAGCAAACTCGACAGACCAAAGGGACTACCGCAGTTCCTATTTTATAGCTTCACAAGGTTAATCACATTATGGAATGTGTACAGTGTGTGGGGAAAGTGCATTGAGGAGATGTTCAGACATTAACTAAAATGGGGCAGGCTCAATGTGCTGTATGGCCTATTCCATTCCCGATGTTTCTGTGCTGTCTGTGGGAACGCTCTGTAAATGTTGTCACAAGTTCGCATATGTTAGGAAGGAGGTCTCTGCAGGGTCAACAGGACTGTGCTTCCCGTTCCCTTATCCATATTGAGGCTGGGGCTGGGTGTTCTGTCCGGTTTTATACTTTAAGACCTCGGAGAGGTTTGATACAATAGAGTGTCTTGCTTGGCCTTTTCAGAGACCATTGTAGATTTGATCACATCTCTCTGTGTCCGGTGTCACGTTTAGGCAGACCAGGAAACAAAGGAGATTCACTTCCTGAAAGTACATTGGAAAAGCAAATTGTTGTTTACAAACTACATTGACTTCAAGGTCACTGTTACTGACACCAGATTTGAGATCTCGATATTTTATTAATTGTTTTTAACTTCCACCAGCTGCCAGAGCATTAGTCTGGTCTGGATTATTAATCCAGTGACATTTCCACGGCAGCATCATCTCCACATGGGAACCTATTGGAAACCACACTGCACAAGTTATGTCTGTGCCGCTTGACAGCTCTGTCAAAAAGAACTCCCAATTTGTCTATCGTGATGAGACTGAGGGGGTTGTAATTGGTCAGATTATAATTATTCCCCTCTTATAAAATGGACATAGCTGAGTTATTTTCCACATTGCCAGGATGGTGTCAGAGTTAGAGTTAGAAGAAAACAGCTTCCCCAGGGACACGGCTTGTTGTGCAGCACAAGTCTTCAGTCCTAATGCAGGAATGGGGTCAGAGCCCATTGCCTTTGTCGTATCTGCTGTGTTCAGCTGTTTCTTCATGTCACGTGCAGCGAATCAAATTAGTTGAAGACTGGCATTTGTGATTCTGTGGGCATCATGATGACAGTGAGTTGAATCATCCACTCAACACCGCTGGCTAGGATAGTACAGATACTATTTCCTTGTTTTTTTACACTGATGTGCAGAGCTGATGCATTGATAGAATGGGAATAATTGTGGAGCCCACTCCACCAGTTAGTTGCTTCATCATCTATCACGATTTTTGGCCGGATGTGGCAGGCTGCAGAGGTTTCATCTGGGTGTATTGATCTTGTGACAATTTCTCTCTCTCAATCATAAGGTTTGGTTTCATTTGGGTTTGATAGGATTCATTGTCGCATGTATCTAAGTAGAGTGACACTGTTTGTTTATACACAGTTCTGGCAGATCATAGTGAGAGTTGGAGCTGCCTTTTTTTAGGGACATGGAGTGGCGGAAATGTAAACGTCTACTTCAGCAGTCTGTTTCTGAAGAGCCACAAAATAGACAGAAATTAAATTAATTGCTTCAACATTAGTGAAAGAAGTACCTTTGAGAAGGAAATAATTCCAAGGCAAAAGAAAGGATAATCTGATTCGCAAGATTCTGAAACATGTCAACCTAGTGATAAAGAAAGTTCTTGTATTGAAAAAAATGATGATTTGTAACAGAACACAGATGAAATAATGAAATTATAGCATAAAAACTTTGAAGAATCACGAGAAAAGGTAACTTATTCTGATTTCAGTCAGGATTCTTTTCATCCACAAAACCAGCTACTCAGGTTATCTTTCAGAAGGGAGCTGCGCCTTTGAAACTATTTAAAATAGTAATAAGTTCGAGTTAAATATTTGGTAAATAATCATGGACACAGATTTCAACGTAATTATAAAACCTTAAAGGGATGCCTGGCATGTCTTGTCTAAATCGCGAGGAAAAAGATTAACAGTAGAAATAATAATAATATTACGATTTTCGTATCAGAATCAACTTTTTAATGTAAAACGTGATAACGGAATTTGTTGGCCTATATACATACGGTGTCAGGAAACCACTCTGCACACATTGGACAAAAACTGACCTGTACAAAGTTATTGAACTGTAGCGTTTCCAGTCAATATATGGAAAGATAAATTCTTCCATAACAACTAATCTGTTACTTTCGCTCCTATCCAGTATCATCTTTGTAATCCTTTCCTCTACATCTCTGGAACTTTTCAGAGGGCAATAGAGACCTGTCAACAGGGTGACCTCTCCGTTTTTGTTTCTAACCTCTTCCCATGCTACCACAGTACACGAGTCCTTATCAAGCATCCTTTCTACCAACGTAATGGTGTCTTTGACTTTCAATGCCACCCCACCCTCCCCCACCCCAAACCCCACCCTGCCCCACTTTTAGTACCTTCCTTGTTCTGAATGAAGCATCTAAACCCCGGACACTCCAATGATCAGTCCTGTCCCTGCTCTATCCATTTCTCCAAAATGGCCACAACATCAAGCTGTACAACTGAACAATTTGGAAACAGGGTGTGATTGGAGGGATGTTAAACGCGGGTGAGTTGGATAGATCAGAAGACAGCATGAGGGGAGATAGACAGGAACAAACAGAAAATGGAAGTTTTATTTAGAAATTCTCACGGACTGCAAGGCCTTTATCTATTGCTATACGGTTTAAGCACTGCGCGGATACTGGCTGTGGTCCCAGATCATTTATCGCCAACATCACACAGCTGAGTTGCTGACAGTTAAACAGAGTCCAAAAGGCCAAGTGTTTTTTTTCTACAGTGAGAAGGTGATTTAATTTAAATAGACTGGGTGAACAACAGCAGGAATTCAGAATCCCCTCAGTACTGAGATAATGCGCCAGACAATTTCAATGAGATGGATCACTGACAGAGGGGAAATCAGCATCTCAGCTGTTGGACAAATAATGATTGATATAGACTGCACAGCACTTCCGTGATTTTGTAATACACATTTCAATTTATATAGCTCAATATCATAAGTGTATTTTTTTTTGTACTTCCCATAGTTTAGTACGGACAGAAAATAATTTTGTCCTCGTATTTTGTGTTCAATAAACAAATTGTACTCCTCATTCCTCACTTTAGATGTATCCTTGAATCTTTTCTTCATATGAGCTATAAAGAGTAATATTCCAACACTGATGACTGAGGAATATTATTGCCCCTCCCTCCTGTCTGAACTGCCATGTCCCCCAATTCTCTCTTTTCTGTCTCCTCCACAATGCCATAGCCACACTCTAATTGAAGTCCAGTAAATGACATTTCATCACAGTTCACTAACATCGATCACATCAATAGCACAGGCCTCATCTGACTCTCTCTGAACCTGGAATAACAATCTGAATTGCATTTGTCACGTTCAATTCTCTGTTAACATAACCATGCCATTTGTCTGTTACAACCCCACGTTTCTCAGACACACATTCCCCTCAGATCATAAACTATAAAAATTGTCTCAATGTTTAATTGAAATTATGATGTTTGATCAATAGCTCCAGGATGTATAATCAGAGATGCATGTTTACGTTCTGATGAACTTATAGCATTACTCCTGCATCCAAGACAGATTGAATGATTACACTCAATTGATCTACCAGCCTCAAGATTTGTTCCATCAGTCACCCTCACATAGCCCATCCAGAAAATGACAGTTTGAATCATTGTTTTGAATTTGAATAAAACAATATTGAATTGAAAGGCGTTGGCTGGAGCTATTTGTTCAGTGACTGAGATTGATGTCAGTCTCCGTGGATCCGAGATGTGTCACTGGAGGTTTTGCCTCTTCTATTAATTAAGGACTCGGTTCAATGTGTTATCCTAGTATGGGCGGGATCATCAATGACTGGACTAACAGGGATCTGTAGCTCGAGAGACGGAGGAAGAGGGATCAGAATCTGAGAACATTACACTTGGACGTTCAATTAATGGATCAGAATGTGAGAACGTTCTACTGGAATATTGCAACAGAGAGGAGTTTATCCTTGGGTCTTTACTACCTTTCTCAGCCTTGGATATCATTAGCATCACGGATCGAAGATATCCTTTGGATTATTCAAGGAGGTTACTATCCATCCTCGCTATAGTTGGTGTTCCTGGTAAGTCATTCCATCTGACCATTAAACTGAGTTGAACTGAATTGCTGTTCATATTCAAATTTTAAAATTTGGAAGTCATCATTTTCAGATCCAGTCAAAAAATTTATTCCTTACTGATTAAAACTAGCAAACTACTATCCACAACTTACTCAACAATACGCGAGGAGAAACCAGACTGTTCTGAAACTCCATTATCTTTTTTCTCCATTCATATTCACGTTTCTACATATTCTCCCCACTCACCAATTCTACCCAGGACCACTATCAGGATATTTCAGTCACATTCTCAGCCTCAATGCAACTGCTGAATAATCTATCATTTGTGCCTTTAGTAAATCCAGATTTAACCGTTTCAAGTCCCTTCTAACTATGCTTACGTCACAACATATTTGCACTTGAGATGGGTAATTTGTCCTCTCCACAGAATCTGTCAGATGGACAGACAGTGCATGGTGGTCAAGTCATTGACTCATCATCAAGCGGCACACAATAATAATCTTTTTGTGTCTCATGAAGGAAGTTGATGGAATGCAAATGAAATCATCACCACTTGTTTTAAACAAAGCCTATCTGTTTGCCTCATGTCCTGTAGAGAAGGCAATGGGTTATCCTTCCATGTTCAGGTCTCTGTGTGACAGCAAACCCACATCAATGTGGTTTACCCTTTATTATCCTGTGCAACAGCTGAATCAGCCACTCAGTTCAAGATCAGCATAACATGTTGGCCTGACCAGGGCTGCACACATCCCATGAGAGCAGAACAACAGGAAAGGTAGCTCCCTTCCTCTGCCTGATTTCCATGTTCCTGCAAGTAATTTCCATTCAGGTAGGTGACCATTCCCTGGTTCAAGTGAATTCTTTCTGATTGAGTCTCCCTCTGAACGTGATATACATCTCCATCGGCACCTCTGGTGATGACTGACGCAAAGATGTAAGAAACTTCAAAATGCCATATCATTCGCAGTGTAGTGAGAAGGAATGGCTTTTTATACCACAGGAAAGAAGCTGAGACAGCTAAGTGAGGGAACAGAATTAGTGTGATCCACCCTAGAGTGTTGTTGAGATAGTATTTATGGTATTGTGCACAGATTTTCTCTCCTTTATAAGGAATAATCCTCTTGGCAGAAAGAGTGTAATGGAGATTCACTAGACTCATTGTTGGGATGATTGTACCATCGGGAGTGCCTGAGGGTTAATCTGTAGCACTTTGAAGGAATAAGAGGTGATTGCATTGAACCTTAAGTGGATGGACAGTCACTCATTATATTCCAAACAGAACTAATACGGTGATAAGTTCCATGTTTTCTTTACTTAGTTTACATGATTCTCGATGG
The DNA here is from genome assembly GCF_020745735.1 of Hemiscyllium ocellatum. Taxonomy (NCBI): domain Eukaryota; kingdom Metazoa; phylum Chordata; class Chondrichthyes; order Orectolobiformes; family Hemiscylliidae; genus Hemiscyllium; species Hemiscyllium ocellatum. Next base: position 351,089 of record NW_026869121.1, on the reverse strand, counting down.
CTTAAAAGACTCTGAGAACGTCCCTCTCACTCCACTCCACTCCCGATTTCGATTGAGAGAGAGAGGGCCAGTCTTTAACTAAACTCTTCCAACATTAATACAGTGTATTTGGTGTGTGATCATACATAGAACTTCACGTTATCCACCATCCCGACAGGAGCCACAATACCTTCACTCTAAAACAGTTAACTATCCCCACCAGCTTCTGACCCCCACGGAGAACATGGGTCTGTCTTCCTGGAGATGGAAGCTGCCTCCTTGAGGCTTGGCACAAAACATTTGGCTTCCTTCCTCACTGCCGGCAAAACAGGTTACAGTATAATGTGTCCCACAGGCAATGAAGCCACGAGGAACATCGTGAGCCGTCTGTGAGTGCAGTATCTGCTCCATTTGTTTTCCAGGATGGAGCATCAGTGACACCCTCCTATTCCTGTGTAAGTGTCTCGAGGGGTGAATGGTCTCCTCGTGGTTCTATAGAACAGGTTTAGGGGTCTTACTGGACTCTGCCTGTTCCTGTTTAACAGCTCAATGTACTGACTAGATGCCTTTTCTTCCTGTGGAACAGGCAGGAGGATTGAATGGGCTGTCCCTCTTCTTGTTCAGTCATTTCGATGGGCTGAATGGTTTCCACATATCCATGTATCCAGCTTGACGTGCAGAATGAGCTCCTCTTTTAACTGTGGAAATGTGCAGTGTCTGGCCGTGCTGTTACATGAATGTTACCGACACTTTAACAGCACAAACCTGAATGTTGTTTGGGTCTTGCTGAATATAGACACAGACCGGTTCAGGAGCTGAGGGGGGACAAATTGTTCTGAATATTGTGTGATCTTCAGTGATCACCCTATTTCTGATCTTGAGATAGATGGGGAGCACCGGGAATGGGGGCATACAGGCGTTGACGAAGGAGCTGAAGATGTTTGTGCTGAGCAAGTTAATTTGAGGATCTCCTGAACAGATGTCCCGGGACTGAGAGGATTGTCGGCCACCGACCACAAACATCTTCCTTTGTGCTCTGAAAGACCCCAACCAGTGGGGAGGTTAGACCTGATTCTCATTAAGCTCAAATAAGTAGGTGGTCCCGATAACATCCTCAGTCAACTACCGCCTTGATCTCAAGGCCATTCACTCTTTCCTGAGCCCCTGTGTTCACCACTTGTTCATATCAATAGGTGATGGTGTATGTGTAGAGAGTGTTTTCCTCTCACAGAGGGTAATCAATGTCAGGAATTATCTGGACTAGAGAGTAAGGGGAGCTACATCACTGAAAGTATTTAATGAGGTGGTACATGAATCTTTGATCTGTCAGACAGCTCAGGATTGTGAATAACTGGCCATTAAGGAGGAGGTAATGCTAACAGTAGGTCAGTCATGATTGTATACAATGGCTTGACTGGCCGAATTAACTATTCCTGTTCCTTATGTTTTCATTTTCTGTAATTTCAAAGTAAACGGCTGTAATTTTCCTGGATGTACTGTTATTGCATGTTGTAATCAGAGAGAGCAAAGCATTTTTGAGTCATCTCTGAGTGAGGCTCTACCATGCACTTTGATCTGATTAAGGTCTCAGCAGCACTTTTCTGTCAGTGTATCATTTCCCTACATTCATTTGTCTTTCAAATGTCTTACATAGACAATTTTGAACACATGGAAATATCCAGGCATCACAATCTTCTGTGGAAGGGAATTCACACCTTACCAACCCTTTGAGAATCTCTTGTTTGTGTTCTGACCAATGTTGGAGGGTCACTCATGTCTTTTCCCACTCCTCTATTGGTGAAAGCAAATTTTAAATGTAACCAGTTGAGTGCTGTGTCCAATGATATCGGTATCAGACTGGGTAATTTTCTAGAAAAATCTGGGACACAGTAAGTTGAACTGTGAACAAATGGTAAAATGTTTTTTCTGACTTTGAACTTATTCTGCTCACACAAATGTCTGGGAATGCGGATTTCTTCCTGGAACAGTTGGATTTGGCTGAATTCCCTTTTCTTCGAGCTGTACAGAGATTCCTATGAATCCTCATCAGGAATCCTCTACGAGTGGTAAAGATGACTCAGGATTTTTCTGCTCTCACCCTTGTTTTCAGGCAGAACACAGTAAGAGAGAGAGAGAGAGAGAGAGAGAGACCAATTGGCTGCTGCTTCTGAAGCAAGTAATATTTTTCTCCGTCTCTGTGTAGAAAAATACAAGAATGTCAACTGAAAACCAAACTGGACCATGTGCACCTCCATGTACATTCTCTGGAATGGATGATGAAGGGCTTATGCCCGAAACGTCGAATTTCCTATTCCTTGGATGCTGCCTAACCTGCTGTGCTTTAACCAGCAACACATTTTCAACTGTGATCTCCAGCATCTGCAGACCTCATTTTTTACCCAATGGATGATAATAGACTGTATGTTGTATGCAGCATCATTGCTGTTGTTGTGCACAGTGCCTTTCATTAGCAAAAGAAAATAATGTGCCCGTTTTATGATTTGATGAGATGTTTATATGCATCTGCATAATTTTTAAAAATGGGTTGATATCTTCATAATATTTGTGTTAATACCAATGCATCTCATTCAAAAAAAATATTATCTAGCTTTAGTCTTCTTAACCAAGAGAAAATATGTATCCAGCTGAAAGACTTCTCTGAAAATCGTGGTTCAATAAGATTTCTCATCTAAGATCCAAACAGATAATTCCCGATAACAAAAGGCCTTCATTTCAGGAATGAGTGAAGGGAAGCATCTTTGAACATCTTTGAAAGGAATTGTATCCGGTTTTATTTTTAGTTTAGAGGATCAAAACTGCCCCCAGTGTATCTGATGTGGTCTCAGAAATGCCCTGTACAGATACAGTGAAATATTGCTAATTAAACCCAATACCCGTTGCCACAAACAGCATCATTCCACTTACCTTCCGAATCGCTTGCTGCATCTGCAGACAGACTTCATATGATTCATGTACCAGGAATATGAAAAACATCTGCATCACAGAGTTCTGCAATCTCTGGCCATTTAAATTGTTCCTGACAGCAATAGACAACTCACATTATATTATTTCTGCTGAGGGTATCCTCACTAACCTTCCCTGTCTACATCATAATGCAGATTCACTACCTCCATTTGAAGATCTATTGAATGATCATTTTGGTGTACAAGGTAGTTCAGCTTTGATCCATTCAGTCCGTTCATCCAGATATTTGACATAGATTATTGATCATTGATGACCCTACAGTGATCTCTGAGTCAAAACTAGTTACAGTTTTGTTTAAAAAATCATATATCTCTACTACCTCCTGTTAGTGACAGCATCCCTGTTCCTGTGCAGCACTTCAGGCGGGTTGAATGGCCTCGTTCTGGGCTGTGTAATGTACTCAACGAGCTGAATTACTTCATCCTATATTCCTGTGTAATTCTTTGTAGGGATAGAATGTTCTCCTCCCGTCTCATTGTAACGATACAGTCTGGCTGAATGGTATGGTCGTCTACCCTGTAATCGCGTTGAGAGGTGGATTGAGGGAACAACCCACGGGGTAGGGACAGCAGTATATCTTTTAACGGCCGGGAGCATGGATTGAGGGAACAACACATGGAGTAGGGGCAGCAGTATATTCCTGTAACAGTCGGGAGGATGGATTGATGGAACAACACATTGGAAAGGGGCAGCAGTTGGCCATTTGATGACACCATTCAGAATGCTCATGGCTGATCCGAGTGTGTCTGACCATCCGTCTCCTGTCTGTTCCCAATAAACATTGACTCTCCTGTCCAGCAAAGATCAGTCAAGCTCAAACTAAAATACCCTAATTAACCGAGTCTTCACTGCTCCCTGAGGATGGGGACACCACTGACAGCACAACAGTGAAGGGAAAGGGACATCCTTCTTCCACTGTGGGACACATTTTTTTAAAAACTGTGTTAACCTCATGTCAAATCACTGCCCCATTTCTAATATAGTGTTACAATAACTAGGAATCGACATTAACCATTCTGCCCTCCAATCTTTTCCCACATTACCACTGACTCTTTCCAATCAAACATAATGCTGCTGCTGTCTCAGGAAGAGCATTAAAAAAGGAGCAGAATTAGCCCTATCGAGTCTGAAATACCATTCAGTCTTTTCTAATATGTTCCACAACATCAGTCTCCTACCTTCTCCCTAGAATCTTTGATCTCCTTATAAATAAAAAAAGTGTTTATTTGTGACTTAATGTGCATTTATATGTGTGTGTGTGTGTGTGTCCATGTGCTTGTTATTGTTTTGTATTTGCGTGACTATGTCTGTCTGTGTATCAGCCCGTGTGTTTCTATCTGTGTTTGTGTCTATTTGTGTGTGACGATATATGTCTTTGTGTGCTTCTATGTGTGTGCATGCTTATCTCCTTGTATGCATTGTGCATGCTAGTATATTGGGGTATTTACCAATACTTCTGTGTAATTCAATGCCTGCATCTCTGTGCAATGGGATATCTGTTCTTCTGCGAGTGAGAGAGATGAGTTTGGAACTGACAGTAGGTTTGAACTGAGAATTGTTCTTAACAGAATATTGCTCCTTACTCGGTTGGTGGGACGTGGATGTTTCACAATCTCCACACAAGGCCTCCTGGTCCTCTCCGGCTCTCTCCAGGATCCTCCCCACATATCATGGTAGGGGGATGAGGGAACGGATATCCGGCACTCCACGACTCGGCTTAGCCCTTTCTGTCCTATTCCAGGCTGTTTCTCCTGGAATGGGAGAAAGGGAGAGAATGAGTGAGGGTGGGAGTGGATGTGCCTGCTGTTAGTGCTGGGGTAGGTGAGGCTTATGCCCGAAGCGTCGACTCTCCTGTTCCTTGGATGCTGCCTGACCTGCTGCGCTTTTCCAGCAACACATTTTGAGCTCTGATCTACAGCATCTGCAAGCATCATTTTCTCCCAGGTGAGGTGTGACATGATGAGGTGGCCGGAGGGCGTTTGTCCATAGTGTTGTATGAATGTAATGCTATTAATGTGCGGGGCTATTGCATCAGGGACAGAGAATGTGGGGGAGGAAGGTACTGAATTCAACAGAGGGAATGGTCGCGCTTGAGCCTTATTTGGAGGTAGAGCGTGAGCCTTGGTTGAGGGTAGGTGCTGTAACAGATATACAGTGAGTGTGAGGGAGCAGTGAGAATTTTCGGTGACACTTATTCTGACAGAGCGAAATGGATGTTGATGCTTGTCCTGTATTGCTGGACATGTCTTCAGATCATCTCAGCATCGAGGTGAGCCTCCCCGAATGCCTTATCCAAGTCTATCGCTAGTAACGACAGAGGGTCTGTCCATCAGATTCCACAGAATCAGTTTGGGTGGATCTTACAAATAGCAAAGAGAAACAAACTTGTTGTGTTATATATCTGAACCAAAACTGTCGCGCAAATGTTTTGCATCATATGCTCTGGAAATTAGATATGCAACTATATGCAAAGGGAAGCTATGACATACTGATATTATCGCTCGGCTCTTAACCTAGAGACCCATGTAATGTTCTGGGGACATGGATTCAAATCCTGCCATGGCAGATTGTGGAATTTGAATTCAATAAGTATCTGGTATCGAGAGTTTATGATGATCAGAAATCCATTGTTGATTTTTGGAAAAACTCATCTGGTTCACTAATGTCCTTTAGTGAAGGAAACTGGCTGTTCTTACCTGGTCTGGCCTGCACGTCACTCCAGGTCCAAGACAACACTGTTAATTCTTAACTCCCGTCTGACATGACCAGCAAATACTGGTTATCCAATGAAGCCCCCATCCTGTGAATCAGTAACAAATACTCGTGGGTTCTGCAGTAATAATAGATGGTGTCAAGTTGAATCGAAACTGAGTAAACTAAGTGACAGCTAATGTTGTGAAAAATAAATTCCATAAGCGTATATCAGGTAGGTTGAAGGGTATGTTGTGAACCAAACTAGAGGTAGATTATTTCGGATTTGGTGCTGTGTGATACTGATCAAGGATGATCAGCCATGATTATATTGAATGGTGGTGCAGGCTCGAAGGCCAGAATGGCCTACTCCTGCACCTATTGTTTATTGTGTGGTCGGAAGGACTAATTACTAACCTTGCTCTGAAGCAGCTTTGGAGGAATAGTGACATTAATATGTTGTATTTTACACGGCGTCTGCATTCAATATGGAATGGTTGAGCATTCTGGAACATCATGGAAGTCCAGAGGCTAGAGTGTCAAGTTCGCTCCAGTGAATTGGGGAAGTACAATATAAAATTCAGCAGGAGAACAATGGTTGTTAGACTCATAGAGTCTTACAGCACGGAGACAGGCCATTCGGCCCAAACTTGTGCATTCCGAACAAAATATTTCCCTGTTTCCTTCTAATCCTTTCCTACCTGTGTGCTTGTCCAAATGTTTTATCAAATTTTGTGAATGTACCCGCCTTAACCACTTCTGCTGGTAGCTCGTCCCATATGCATACCACTCTGTGTGTAAAAGAAATTGCCCCTCAGGCTCCATTTTACCCTTTCCTCTCTGACCTTAACTTGATGCCCTCTAGTCCGTGGTTGCCCAATCCTGGGGAAAAAAAACTGAGTGCATTCACTCTATCACTGCCTCCCATAATCTTTTACACTACTGTCAGATCCCCTTCAGCCTCATACATTCTAAAGTGAAAACTCCAAGCTTGTTCAACCTCTCACTATAACTCAGACCATTGAGTCTTGGCAAAATCCTTGTAAACTTCTTCTGCACTCTTTCCAGTTTAATAACATCCTTCCTAGAGCAAAGTGAACAAAACTGAACATGACGTGACAAGTATGGACTCGCCAACATCTTGTATAACTACAACATAACTCCCTAATTTCGATATTCAGTTCTCTAACTGATGAAGGCCAGTGAGTCAAATGCCTTTTTCAGTGCCTTGTCTACCTGGGACTCCACTTACAGTGAACTGTGAACCTGAATTCCAGTGTCACTCTGTTCCACTGCACTCCTTAAGACCCTGCCATTCACCATGAAACTCCTGCCTTGATTTGACTTTCTAAAATGCAAGAACTTACACTTATCTGAATTAAACTCCATTTGCCATTTCTCGGCCCACTTCCTCACCTAATCAATGTACTGCTGTAATTTCTGAAATTTCTGATAACCTTCCTCACTGTTCACGATTCCACCTATTTTAGTGTCACCTTGAAACTTAAAAATCATGCCTGTACATGCTCAGCTAAATCATACATATGCGTGTGTGTGTATATATGTGTGTGTTTTATATATATATATATATATATATATATATATATAGTCCCAGCACCGACCCCTGAGGCATTCCATTAATCACAGGCCTCCAGTCCGACAAGCATCCTTCCACGATTACCCTCTTCTTCCTATCATCAAGCCAATTTTGGACCTAATTTGCCAGCTTCCCCTCAATTCCATGCGATCTAAACTTCCAGATGAGCGTACCATGTAGAACCTGATTGAAGGCCTCACTGAAATCCATATAGACTAAATATACAAACATGCCCTTGTCAAAGTTACTGGTCATATTATCAAAGCCGTCTAACAAACTTGTGAGCCATAATCCCTCATTCGCATGGCCCTGTCTTTCCAAATGCATGTATATCTTCTCCCTCAGAATCTTCTCAAGTAACTTACGTGCTACAGATTTTAGGTTTACTGGTCTATAGTTCCCCGGTATATCTTTGTAGCCCTTCTTGGATAACGGCACAGCATTCACTACCCTCCAGTCCTCCAGGACATCACCCGTTGGCTACCAATGATGCAAATGTACCAACCAGGGCCCCCGCTATGTCTTTCCTGTCCTGCAGTGTTCCTGAATATATATGGTCAGGACCAGGAGATTTATAGAAATACTACAACGTCGGAAAAATATGTTTATTTATTTCGGGTAGAACACCCAAGAGTGAGAAAATGAGTTAACAATGATTAGCATAATAAATTAAAGATTATTTTAAGCACATGAAGTGACTTCAGAAGAATTCCAGACATTGTGGAATCCTGAGAATTCTCAGAAATCTGCGATCCAGAAAAGGAGGGCCAAGAAACGGGTCAGGTAATCAAAAAGCGAACATGCACACAAACAAATAGGAACATAAAGACTGCATAAATCTATGATGTATATTTCAAAGGAAAGAGAAAAGCATAGTCAAACGTGGAAATCTGCAATCAGGAGAGACGAGCTTATTATGGATAACAGGGAAATGGCCAAGTAAATAACCAGTTAACTTGCATCTGTCTTCATGGAGGAAGATCCAGAAAATCACCCAGAAATACGACATCTTCATATAGGACTTGTGGATCGAAAGATATAAAGTCAATTTATATCAGTAACAAGGCATTACTTGAACATGCAGCTGGATTAAGCATTGCTAACTTTGACAAGCCAGATGTACTTCATACCAAAATCTTCAGAAATAAACCACTAATAGAAGTATTAGTTGCACTGTCAATGACTGTGTTCTATTTCTCACTGAATTGTGCATAGTCTGGAAGCCGTTGAAGATAAATGGACATCAGTAAACTTGAACCAAGCACTATAGATGAACGGTAGTGATTCAAGCATCTGCAAAGGGAAGAAGAGATAGTGTGGAGAACTGCAAACCAATTAACTCGACATTTGTGGGGAAACTGTTGGAATGTATTATATAGGATGTGACATTCGTTATTTAGAAGTTAAGAGTAACATTGGCGAGAATCAGTACGCATTTCTGAAAGGGAAATCATACTTGACAAGCTTTGGAATTGTTTGAAGTTGATTCTTACAGCATAGATAATGGGGAACCAGTACAATTGGCATATTTTACATTATTAGAAGGCTTTCTATAAGAACTCACACAATGAGTTCGTAAATGCAATGAATGTGAAAGTTATTTGGAGGAATATATGCAAGTGGTAAGTTAAAGTTTGGATTGCTTTGCTTTAAGGGATTCAGAATACAGATGTAAAGACATGTTGAGGCAGTTTAATGGCGTATTGGTGAGTACTATGCCTGGAACATTGAGTACATTTTTGGTGACCAAATCTGAGAAAGAATATACTGACGACAGAGGAAGTTCAATGGACATTTTCCAGATTAATCCCACAGATGGTGAGATTGCCTGATGAGGAAACTCGGTCTGTGTTCTCTAGTGTTTCAAACAATGAGAGATTGGTCACTGTGAAATATATAAAAGTCAAAAAACATGTGACAAGTTGGAAATTAAAAGGTTGTTTCTCCGGCTGTCTAATCCACATTCAAGGGAAATAATGGCAGGGTAAAGGACAAACCAATTAAGGCTGCAATAAGGAGGAAATTCTGCACACGTAGGGGACTCACTCACACGGGGCATGGAAACCTGCTGGCAGCGCAAGTTAGGGTGAATTTCCAGATATTCCACAAGTGTGTCCAGCAGAATCAGAATAACCAGGGAACAGGTCGGACTCATTAATGACTTGCCAAATTGCATCCAAATGAAGTTTAGTCGTAGGACACAGAAGGTGGTGGTAGTCGGCTGCTTGTGTGAACTGAGACCAGTATCCAATGGTATACCACAGGGTTCAGTGCTGTGTCCGTCATTGTTTGTGATTCGGAGGTGCTGGTGTTGGACTAGGTGGACAATCCTAAAACTCGCATAACACCAGATTATAGTCCAACAGGTTTATTCGGCGGCACTAGGTTTCGAAGCGCTGCTTCTTCATCAAAGCGCACAATCACCTGATGAAGAAGTAGCGGTTCGAAAGGTAGTGCCTCCGAACAAACATGTTGGACTCTAACCTGATGTTGTGTGATTTTCAACTTAAATATTTATGATACTCGTAAATGATGTAGCTGTGAATATGGACGAGAGGTGGGGAGTGTGATAAGTATGTTTGTGTTTGATACGCAGATTGGCTGGTTGGTTGGCAGTGAGGAGGAAGGCGCTAAGTTACGGGAATCTACAGGTGGAATGGTCAGTTGGGAATTCAATGGCAGGTGGAATTCAACCCTGTTAAATATGAGGTGATACACTTTGGAAGAAGGAACCAGACAGGGGAGGACTCAATGAATGGCAGCACACTAGGAAGGTCAGAGGGTGCTTCTACTCACATCCCTGAATGTGATGGACAGGTTAATACACAATTTGGGAAAGCATCGGGGGCTGTAAACATAACATTGCTTCATTGAGCCACAGACTATAAGAGCTATGCAGATCTTTGGTGAGGCCAAGATGGAATACAAAATGTAGTTCTGGAAACCACATTACAGGAAGGATGTGAGTGCACAGGAGGGGGTGCAGAGGAGATTCACCAGGATGTTCCCTGGGATGGAGCATATCAGCTATGGAGAGAAGCTGGATAAGCTTTGGTTGTTTAGATTGGAGGAGAGGAGGCTGGGGGGTGGGGGGGGGTGCGTGATTCAGAAGCATAGGATTACAGGGTGTATGGACAGCTGTTATTCCTTTTAGTCAAATGGCCACACCTTTAAAGTGAAGGGTTTGCGGTTCAGTGAGGATTTGAGGATTGCTTTTCACCCAGTCTGTTGGTGTCTGAAATACAATTCTTGAGTGGGGAGTTGTCATGGTAATCTCAAAACCATTAGATAATACATGGTAGTGCACTTGAAATGCCTTAAGATTTACAGCTACAGGTATTGTGTCAGAAAGTGGGTCTAGTGTAGACCGTGCTGTATTTCTGATAGTACGCAGTCTTTGCTTCTGTGATTGTATGGTTGTGGAAGGCCAATCACTGAGTACCTTAAGATAGGAATTGATAGGTTTCTGAAGAATATATTAACAAAGTTGATAAGACAGAACTTGTAATATTTTATGACAATATGCTAATGGCAAAATTAAGAGAAAGAAATTTGCAGGACCGGGAAATAGCAGAACTGTGGACCAAACACTTCAGTTATGCCTCCACAGGGGAATGCAAAACAAAAAAGAAAAATTCCTAGCAATACTATGGATCTTTAGTCTGGTGAGAAAAAGGGAATATAATCAAGTTAGCAACTAGACAGTTTAGACAAAGTATTGGACCGACATTAATGGGCATAGACAAAAGTCAACAGAGATTTACGAAAGGGGAATTATATTTGAAATAAGTGGCATTTATCAAAATTATGGAGAAGCTATCAATGCACTTCAAGTGGAATTTCAAAAGAATTTTGATAAAGCCCAAACCTATTGTGCGAAATGGAATCCTGTGGGACTGAGGATAATATATGGTCATGGATTTAGAATGGGAGAGCTAGCAGGCAACACTGAGTAGGAATAAAACAATATTTTTTTAAAATGGAAGGCTAGTAGGAAATAGCAAGGATCGTGGCTTGGACCCCAATTATTCCCAATACATATCATATCTTTGGTTGAGGGCCTCAAATGCAATATTCCCGACTCTGCTGACAGCACTGAACGTGGGTGGGTGAAGGGGACGTAAAAAAGCTCCAAAGTGACTGAGACAAGTGAAATTACTGGGAAAATACGTGGCAGATGGAGACCATCGGGAGAGATGAGACGCTGTGCACATTGATGGGAACAATAAAACGGCAGGCTCCCATTTGGAAAGGGCGTGGTTGAAAAATGTTGCTCAATAAAGGAACTTAAGCTGCATTTTTGTTTATTTCTGCGCAGCCCTCTCGGTACATATATGGCAATGAGTTCTGAAGCCGGAAGTCAATACTGGGAATGGCATTGGCACGCTGACCAGTGTATATAGACCCTGCAAGTGGGGAAATATGATCTTGAAATGAATCTGGATCTCCCTGTACACCAGTCACTGAAAGCAATATTTCAGGAGCTGAAAGCAGGTAGGAAGATAAATGGTGTTTTCACCTTCATTTCAGGAGAATTGAGAATAGGAGTAAGAATATCTTACTGCAGCTGTACAGTGAGACCCCATCTCGAACATTGTACAGTATTGTGTGCAGGTTTGATCACCTTATCCAATAAAGGACAAACCTGACATTGAGGGAGAGCAGTGAAGGATGGCCAGACTGATCTCTGGGATGACAGGCTTGTTGTGGGAGCAGAGTTTGGGGCGACTGGGCTTGTATTCCATGCCGTTTAGGAAAATGAGTGGTGATCAAAGTGAAATATATAAAACTCTGACAGGGCGAGACAGATTGCAAGCAGGGATGGCAATTCCCTGTCGTGGACGTTTAAAACAAGGGGCCACAGTATTAGGTACAGAGAGGCCACTTTGCATTGAGATGAGAATAAATGTCTGCACTCAGAGACCGGCGAACCAGGGGTACTCTTTCCCAGATCAGGCTGTGGAAACCAAGGCGCTGAATATAAATAAGGATTTCTGGAAATTATAGGGATAGGGAGAGAGCAGGAGTATCGTGTGAAGATAGATCAGCTATCAATCCAGGTTGTTCTCCAATGGCGCAGCAGCTGTGTTCCTTTGCAACACAGTGTTGTAGAAAATCGTGCAGTATTAATAATGGGGTCTATGGGAAAAAAGGGTAATGGACGAACCCCCAAAAATATCAGTCAAGCCAAAAATTAACTTTAGTCTAGTACATACACTAGCACAGTCTAAAATACATCTTTAAATCACATATTGTAATAAAATTGTCCTCTAAATGTAACATTTTCAAACTACAGTCACTGTCTACAGCAGTGTACCATACACCACACTCTTCTCCAGAAAGTGCGTGGGGCTGACTGAACACGTGATGCCGATGGGGAAATTCCAGTTCTCCACAAGATTCTCCCACAGTTTGAAATAAAGTTCTTTCTAAATGTAGACTACAATTCCCGGTTTCAGGCTCAGTTTCAAGGCTTCCAGAGCGGATTGTATTCCTGTTTTACCTGAACACATTGATTGTATATTTTGCAGATAGAGGATCCTGAGGCTGGATTTTGCTGTTCAGCTTGTTCCCGGCAAGGAATTGCGTCACAGTGAATGAGAGTTCACCTCATGGATAAAGGTTCATGTATCACAGTCCGGCCAAATTGTATTTAATCAACACGCGTTATCAGAGAACTGCCTGTATATTGAATGGAGGAGCAAAATTGATGGACTGAAGGAACTACAGCAGTTCTCATTTTATATTTCACAATGTTTAAACATTTTAAGGCATATGAATATTGTATGTATAAAACTGCATGAAGGAGATGTTAGGCCATTAACTAGCACAGGGATAGCTCAATGTGTTGTGTGACGTACTCATTTCCCGATGATCCTGTGCAACCTGTGGAAAAACTCTGCAAATGTCACAAACGGTCAGATGTTAGGAAGGAAGTCTCTGCATGGTCAACAGGACTATGTTTCCCGTTCCCTTTTCCGACACCAAGGTTGGGGCCGGGTGTTCTCTCCGGGTATATCCTTTAAGAACTCGGAGCATTTGATACAATTGAGTTTCTTGTTTGGCTGTTTCAGAGACCATTGAAGAATTTATCACATGTTTGTATGTCTGGCGTCACTTTTAGGCCAGACAAGGAAAGCACGGGAGTTTCACTTCCTCAAAGTACATTGGATAAGGAGATAGATGTTTACAACCAACATTGGACACAAGATCACTGTTACGGACACCAGATTTTAGATCTCGATATGTTAATAATTGTTTTTATTATTCCACCAGTTGCCAAGCATTAGCCTGGTCTGTATTCGTAATCCAATTACAATTCCACTACAGCACTATCTCCACATGGGGACCTATCGGAAACTACACTAAGCTGGTGATTAATGTGCTGCTTGATAACTCTGTTCAAAAAAAAACTCCCACAACCTTGACTGTCGTGATGGGACTGATGAGATGCTAATTGGTCAGATTGTATTTATTCCCCTCTTAGGGAACTGGTCAAAGCTGAGTAATTTTTCACATTGTCAGGGAGATGTGAGAGTTGGAACTGGAATGAAACAGCTTCCGCAGGGACACGGCTTGTTGTGCAGCACAAGTCTTCAGTCCTATTGCAGGAATTGGGTCAGGGCCCATTGCCTTTGTCGTATCTACTGTGTTCAGCTGCTTCGTCATGTCATCTGCAGCGAATCGAATTGGTTGAAGACTTTCATCTGTGATTCTGTGAGCATCATGATAGGGTGAAGTGGATCATCCACTCAACATGTCTGGCTGAGGATAGTGCAGCCACCACATACTTGACTTTTCGACTGATGCACAGGACTGTTCGATTATTTGGATGGGGATATTTGTGCAGTCCTCTCCTCCAGTAAATTGTTTAATGGTCCATCGACACTTATGCTTGGATTTGGCAGGATGACAGAGTTTTGATCAGGTTTGCTAGTCGTGGGATCATTTCTGCCTCTGTACCAGATGTTAGTTCTGCTGATTCGAATGTAACCAGTCAACTGCGGTAGCTTTAATGGGTTGTCATCAGATGGTACTGACCCTGACATGTTCACCAACACTCATCACTGAACCATAGATCTGCGTGATGTTCATAGTGGACTGAGAGATTACCCTGAGTGGAAGGTTACAGATTGTCATTGAATACAATTCTGTTTATGCTGCTGCTGTGACCTACAGCATCAGATGATAACCCAGTTTAAGCTGCAATATCTACAATTCAATTCCACTGACTGTCCCCCAGTTCACACCGAGACCCATTCACCCAACAGAACTGTATTCACTGACCTACTCTGGTTTCTGATGCGTCAACCCTTTCATTTTCATATTCTCATTCTGTTGAAATTCTTTCCTTGGTGTCAGGCCTCCAATTTGTTACTATAACTCAATCAATTTAAGGTAGTAATCTGAATCTTTTCCCTTCAGTAATGCCATCTTCTGTATTTGAAGTGAATGTGTTTCCCTCTGTTTTTCTCCCTGACCATGATTCAGAGCTCTGCAGTGTCAGTGATGCCAGCATTATGCAGTTTCAGAGTCAAGGAACTTGTCACCATGCGTTATTGTTCAGTTCCCAGTGTACGGCGCTCCATGTTGGACAGAATATTTGGGCATCTTTTACATATGTCGTTGGAAATTGTTCAAAAACAGAAATCGCTGAAAAAATTGCTGAAGATGTTACAGCATTTTCTGGTGTGAATGCAGATATAAACTTGCAGGTCCATTGAACCTTCGACAAAGCTTCCTGTCTCTCCAGCAATTTTTGGTATTTTTATTTACAGTATCGATCGTTATTTGTTTAATTGAAATTTTTTTCTGTGCCCCTATTCATTTCTGGATAAACTCAGCAGGTCTGTCAGCATCTGCAGAGACAGAGAAACAGAATTAGTGTTTCGAGTCTAGTGTGACACTTCTTCAGAATTGAAAATGATTGGAAAATGTGGTTTTAATCCGTAGCCAGAGATGGGGAATGGGTGACAGGGAAAAGTGGGTGTTACAAAAGATAAAAGAAGAGTATGTAAAACGGGTTTAAATTAAGATGTAACTGGGGGAAAAGGGGTTCTCTCTATTGAGTGCAAGATAAGGAAGACACAAGCACACAAGGCCATAGGGAGACCAGGAGGGGGCATTTTGACTATATGGTATTATATAGATCTGGCCATAGATACGTTTTCATTGTCGAGATCATCACCCCCTTTAGACAAATAAATGCAGGTGCTTGACGTCTTATTGGCACTCGTAAGTGTTTCATGTTGCCTCAGTATTGTAATATGGAGAAAGACAAATAACAGGATGAAGTTTGGGCTGAGTATTATTTTACTGTCATGTTTAATATAGTTTCAAATTTGCAGTACTTATCTTTAAATGTATGTTCTTGAAGTTAGTATCAGATTGAGTGTAGAAGGTTGTGGGGCTGACATTCCATAAGTTTATGAAATCATGAGAGGTATGGATCGGGTGAATATCCAAGGGTTTTTCCACAGGATGGGAGAGTTCGGCCATGGAAGGCATAGGTTTAATTTGAAAGGGGGAACATTTACAAGGGGCTCAGGGGCAATGACTTTACACAGAGGGTTGTGTGGAAATGGAATAAGCTGCCAGAGGAAGAGTGGTAAATCCATGTACAGCTCCAACATTTGAAACTCATTTGGACAAACAT
Organism: Hemiscyllium ocellatum; assembly: GCF_020745735.1. Classification (NCBI taxonomy): domain Eukaryota; kingdom Metazoa; phylum Chordata; class Chondrichthyes; order Orectolobiformes; family Hemiscylliidae; genus Hemiscyllium; species Hemiscyllium ocellatum. The sequence goes on along the minus strand of NW_026869121.1, from coordinate 335,181 downwards.
ATGAATGGGAAACATTTAGAGGCATATGGGCCAATCGAAAGCAGATGGGGCTAGTATAGTTTGGAAAACCTGGCCAGCATGGACATTGAGGAAAGCTTCACGCAGAGTCAGTGTGGTTTGGTGAAAGGGAAGTTATATTTTGCCCTGTAAGATCATGCAAAGTTTTTTTTCGAGATGCCTGAAAATGTAACAAGCGGATTTGATCTGGGGGATATCTGATAGACAAGAGGCTTTCCAAAACTTTTCCGCAGGGTATGATCAAATAAAAGATCTTACTCAAGCCAGAAGATCGTATGATGACGGATGAGGTATTAACATGTGATGGTGATTGGTTAACACATCGAAATGGGAGAGTCAGGATGAGTGGATCTTTATGATAAATGTTTATCTGCTGGAGTACCACAGCTATGAATCCGATGGCATCAGTTATTGACAATCTATACTGACAGTCTGAAAGAAGGCGTTGTGTGCAATATACAGCCGAGTTTGTCGATGAAACTGAGAATCAAAAGGCAGGCTGTTTTTTTTTTAACGGAGAGGACTCCCATTCAAGGAGCAGTACAGAGGGATTGGAGGGTTCCTGTGTATGAAACATAACGTCAGCATGCTGATGCAGCAATAGTTACTTGCTGATGCAGCAATAGTTAGTTGGGACATTAGGCGGCTTCCTGGAATAAAAAGGTTGAGTTATTGACAACCTCTATAATGGTGAGGTGATTATTCATTGGGGGTTAAATGAATGAGGAGAGATACTGCTGAAATATACAAGACACAGAAAGGGCTTGAGAAGGCAGATATTGAGAAGTTGTTTCCATTCCTGGGCAGATTGTCGCACTTGAGGATATAGGTACCGAATAAGGAGTATCGATTTCAATCTGAGATGCCAAGTGATGTCTTCTCTCCGAAGGTAGTGAATGTCGGGAATTCCCTGACCCAGAGAGGTGTGGAGGGATACAAGGAGTCGGTAAGAAAGTGGAGGTGAGCCCTGGAGTAGATCAGCCATGTTCTTATTAAATGACAGGGATAGCGTGATGGGCCGAATGGCCTACTCTTGTTCCTATTTATTAATTTCACATGTTATGCTTTTGGAAAGTAAATGGGTCTTTTCCTGGAAGTTGTGTTGTACAATGTTGCAGTCAGGGAGAGCAGATGATGTGTTTGAGTTAACCCCGGGTGCGGTATGGGGATGTATTCCCAGCGAATCTGGGCCTGTAACATGACCAACATCTGGAGCCGAAGTTACAGAGAGGGGAAGCCTGGAAAGAGGGATTGGGGGTGGGGGTCGGTTCCTGACTCAGCCTGGATTTTCCACGTACATTTCCATAACAACACCTCACCATCGGAGTGGCCTCGATCTTCCCCTCTGTATCCGGTCCGAAGGGCTGAATGGAACATCAGAACACAGGGCTGAGGGATATGAGCGAGCCAATCGGCCCTTGGACACTACTCCACTAGTAAATAAGTTCATCTCATTGTGGTCCCAACTACACTTCTCTCTCCATGCGCCATTATCCCTGATTCACCTGTCTATGGGCAATCAGGTGAAACCAAGCTCAATATAATATAAAGATTCAGCCATCCCAAACTTCTGGGAAAGAGAATTCCCGCTTGAATGAAATCCGACTTGGTGAATTTCTCCTAATTCCTGCTCTGACTGAGGTTGGAGGGTGTCACTGTTTCTTTATCTAGTCCCACTCCTCCACTGCTCCCAACAAATTTTAAATGTGACCAGGTTGGTGATATGGCCAATGATAAAGGTCTCAGACTGGGTCAGGTTCAGTGACAGGAACAAGTCAGGCAGATTTCTTTAGTCAGCCACAATTAACTAATAGAACTAACGGGTGTGCATGGTGGATCTGTGATTAGCACTGCTACATCCCATCACCATGGAGCTGGGTTCAATTCCAAACTCGGACGACGCTCTGTGTGGGGTTTCCTCACAATGCTCCAATTTCCCCCCACAGTCCAAAGATATGCAACTTACAGTGGATTGGCCATGCTACATTTCCCATAGTGTCCAAGGATGGGTAGGTTAGTCATGGGAAATGCAGAGTTACATGGATAGTGAAGGGCAGGCAATTCTGGGGGGATGCTCTTTGGAGGGTCAGTGTGGACTTAATGGATGGGATATGCTGCTTCCACACTGAAGATATTCTTTAAAAATGACTATAAATTTGGACTATACCCAGTAGGTATCTATTTGATCCACTCTCCTCTCGGTCTTGTATGTTTCAATAAGATCACCTGTGTTTCCAAGAGTGACCTGTTAAACCCTTCGTAATATCAGGTACTCATTCCTGGAATACGTGAAGTGAAACATCTCCGAACTGCTTCCAATATAATCATATCCTTCCTCAGATAAGGAGACAAAGAAAAATTAATCTCACACTCAGAGCTTGTGTTTTATTTTTGTTTTCTCAGTGTTGTGGGTCTTAGTAACTCTCTTCCACACAAATCATTGAAGGCAAAGATATTGAATATTTTTGACGCACAGACAGAAGGTTCATAAATAACAATGGAGTCGAGGATTATCGGGGATTGGCCCGAATGTACGATTTGTGGAAAATGTACAGTAGTACCAAATGACACGGCTCCAGAACATCCAGGAATATCATTCAAACCTGATGGAATGATGATGGAAGCTCAATGTATATTCGGATGGCTTTAATTCATGAGAGCTTCAGGATTATTGTGTTTCAGGGCTTTTCAGTGGCGGTGATTCAGAAAAGAAAATATTGTGATGACGTCAAGAGAAGAGTAATGGAACTCAGGTTTCAGTATTCTTTATGGTACCCAACGGAGCTTCGTATTGCTTTGAATGGATCAATGAACTTGTCTGACTCTCCAGAGAAAGCAAAAACTTTGTGGACATTTTAAAGTAAGCAGGATGTTGAGATAATCATGTTTCTCTCTTAAAGAAATTTTGTTGGATTTTTCTAGTATGAACCAGTGTTAAATTATAGTCGGGGATTGGTAGAATACTCACTTTTAACTTCTTCATACTATTACTACACTTTTTCTCTTTCCTCTTTCTTTTCTTGTGTCTGGGGTGTGGCTCAAGTTGGAGCGAGTTACAAATGTGGTTGTGATGACTAAGTGCCCATCTATTAATTGTTATTAATTGCCCTGGATGCCATATTGGAAGCGGGCAGAAGATAAAGTTTTGTGACATGTAAGCGTCCCCATTGGGCGGGGTGGGGGGGGGGGTGGCAGTTGAGAAAACTCTATCAAGTGTCATTGGTACATTGGATTTTGTTTCTTTTTTTAATGTTTTTAGCTTTGGAAAGTTTTGAGAGCTTGTTAGTTGCAGTAGTTTTAGTTTGTACAGATTTAAGCTCAATGAGTCTTTTGTCATCAATGCTTAGCGATGTGTAATTTGATATGAAATTCTCTCGAGTTCAAATGTTGCTACAGTATGTTATGGATAATGATATGCTTAAACGGTGTACCTGGAACATTAAGGGGAGCCATCTGACATTCGAGAGGGAAAATGTGCTTTATCGTCTTACAAAAGAGAGAGTGAATGTTGTCCTATTGCAGGAGATGCACCTTGATTGCAAGGAACGTTTGACGTTACAGCAGGGAGGGTTTGATCGGGTTTATTTCTCATGTTTTAATACTAAGAGTGGGGGAAAATCATAATGGATAGGAAGAATATTCCATTTAAATTACTAGATTATATTAAAAACCCATGGAAGGATCGTAATCTTCAAAGCCTTGAACTATGGGAATTAATTTGCATGTTTATTGCCACCCGGTGCACCCTCTCAAGCTCCTGGAAGATGCCTTTCCCAAATTAAGTTATCTGGCATCGTGGCACATTATTGTAGAAGGAAATTGCAACTGTCTTATGGCCCTACTGTGGACAGAATATCCAAAGGTCCCCCAACATCCTCGTTATAATGTAAGCAATTAGTGGATTTGTGTGCAGAACTAGAGCTGGTGGATGTCTGGAGGCAAATCTGCCTCACAAGTAGGGATTTTATTTTCTTCTTTAACCCGCAGAAGTTGCACACGAGGGTTGATCTCTTCCCCATCCATGCAACAATCCTAGATTCGGTGGCATCCTGCGCAATTAGGAATATTATCCCAACATACCTGCCCCAGAAGTGGATAGAGGTCACATAAGATTATGTTGTATGCAGATGGTCTTATGTTTTTGTCAAATCCCGCAATTTCGGTAGCTCACGTGATGCAATGCATTAATTCCCTTGTCACTTTTTCTGGCTTTAAGATTACTTTTACAAAGTTGGAGGCCGTGCCTATGGGAGATATTGGGGAAATACCTGATGTTGAGGGCAAATCCTGGTTTCCTTTTAAATGATCACGGGGGGGGGGGGAGTAGGGTGGGGAAGGACCCTATTTCGATATATTCATTACATGCGTCTTTGATCATTTATTTAACGTGAACTATGCCCATTTGTTTAACAAAATTAAACAAGACCTTCAAAGATGGGAGGCAAATCCAATATCCTGGCTAGATCGCAAAGCTGTTCTTAAAATGAATGTCTTTCCTTATTTGCTATACCCCTTGTGAATGCTTCCTTTGATGTTTCCCAGACAAATATTTAAGAGACTTTATGGCTGGTTTATCTGTTTTATTTGGCACCATAAGCGACTTTTTATCAAGCTAACCAGATTGCAACAACCCCACTGATTGTGGGGAGTAGATCGCCCAGATAAAAGCTATCAATTAAGATATTTTTTATCCCATGTTATTGCCTGGGACGCTGAGGACTCGGCATCAATACTGTGAGATATTGAAACCTCTCAGGCAAAGTGAACCCTGATTAGTCTGTTTTTCTTAGCTAAAGTGACAACATTTAAGAAGTATTGTCATAACCCAATAATTATCAATACTGTTAAAACATGAATGACAATGCATCAAATTGAGGGCAGTAAAGCCAAAACCATGTTTCTTACCCCTATAATTGGTATCCTGGGTTGTCATCCTGGGATAATAGATTCCAGGTTTAAACTGTGGGCAGCAAGGGGTGTGCCTTGCTTGAGTGATTTAGAATTAGTGGAATCCCTACAGTGTGGATACAAGCCCTTGGGTCCAGCAAGTCCACTTCGACCTTTTGAAGAGTAGCCCACCCAGAACCATTCCCCTACCATCCTATATTTACCCTGACTAATGCCCAAACCTACACATCCCTGAACACTATGGGTAAATAATCAATGGCTAATTCATCTAACCTGCACATCTTTGGACTGTGGGAGGAAACCCACACAGACACGGCGAGAATGTTAACTCCACACAGTCAGTCACCCAAGACCAGAACTAAAGCCGAGACCCTCGTGCTGTGAGGCAGCAGCGCTAACCACTGAGCCACCACGTGTTATTTGATGGAGAAACAGTGATATCATTTGATCAAATAACTCGTACGTACGGACTACCTCGTAGAAACTTCTTCTGTATTTTTTTCCAGATCAGATATTTGATTTTAAAAAAACACACTTTTAACAGGCTCTTACAGATCCGATAGAGGGAAGAGGTAGACTATTGCTCAGAATACACTCTCTGTCAGTACCCTTTATCATTAGTTGGAGAATATCCCCTCAGACAAGACTGTGCAGCTTTGTGATGTCTGCGAGAGAGAGTTCAGAACACTTCGGAGACATGGGAGGATATTTGTGAAAATGCTGAAAGGATTTTGATCTGTAATAGGACCCATTCCGTGCAGTTGAAAATTCTTCACAGTGTCTATCTGACCCTAGATTGTCTCTCAAAATGCAAAGTGGGATTACCTTCAGCATGTTCTAAATGCAGAAAGACTATAGGCACTCTTACTCATTGCTTGTGGTCCTGTTGCAGGCTTCATCTATATTTGAGCACTGTGGTAGGTGTGATAGAGTGGGTATTGAGGACTGAATTGGAGATGGACCTAGTTTCTGTTTTCCTGGTTCTGCCCAGGGTAGTTTTCACAGATGAACATGGGGAAAAATAAATATATTCTTACTTTCCGTACTTTCCATGTTAGGGAATATAGTCTGTTGGGTCGTCGTCAGCTCTTCATGGAGAATATCCCTTTCGAGTTTATCACTGGTATGGTGCACCAAAAAACAAAGATTTGTATGAGGCATTGCAGCCCTTTTTGTATTACGGCAATACAGGGTTATCGGCCACTCCAAGAAGGGTTTTTATATAACCATGATGCTATTGACTAATGAATCTAATATCCAGCGATGAAGAACCATGAACATAAATAAATGTATCAGTTAATGCTCTTGATGAACGAGAGCTATCGTTTTGTTGTGCTGAGCTGTATTGTTTATTCATTATTTATTGTTTAGTTTTGGGTTTCTTCTGTCTGTGCAGTGTTTTAACTTATTTTGTAAGTACATGGAACTGGATGTATTTTTTCAGTTATTTGAGTTGTGTTGTTATTGACTTATTATAATATTAAAAATCTCTTTTTCAATAAAATATTTTTGAAAATTAAAATGCTAACATTGATAGAATAGAGTCACAAAGTACTCTCATCAGAGAGACCACTCATGTTGGCTTCTCCTGAGGATCACCACACCTCGGGTGATGGGGTGAGGTTGAGAGAGCGTCCCTTTCATGGTAACCTCTGTAGGTGTGGGGAACCGAGCCTGCACTGTTGGCCTCCCTCTGTATCACAAACCAGCCGTCTGTCCAACTGAATGGGAGAACTGTGTGACTTATACAGACAGAAACAGTCTCAGACAAAGGGTAAAAGAAACATTCATAACAAGTAAAGTGGAACAATTCAGGTCATGGTCAAGATGACGGCTGAGGGTAAAAACGGTCTCTGCTCGAAATTGTATTTTATAACAAGACGTGTTTAGAAGCTGTCTTTGTTTTAATACCATTAAGGTGAGTCAAGTGAAATAACCAGAATTATTAAGTGTGATTGGATATCTATAACCATAAGATAAGTGTAGATTTTTGTTTGGTCCGGGTGAAGCATGCTGACAGTTGCATGAAGGTATAAAGATGATGGAATATATTGTTAGGTAGCCGTAACCATGGGAAATGCCCTCAAACAGGCGCTTGAAAAAAATGGGGTAAAAGTGACTGAGTGTTGTTTGGCCAATGACAGGAACCTCGGGGGTTGAATGACTCAAAGTTCCCGTAACATGGAGCTGAGAAGACCATCAGTTCAGCGGGGACCTTATTAAATGCCAGAGCACGTTTGAAGGGCTGAATGGCCTCAGCATGGTTTGAATTTTATGTGATTTGAAAAACGTACTTCTCTACTCCTTCCTCTTAAATGTTACACACTGGGAAACTGCCATTTTCCTGAAACTGGGAATTATTTGGAACATTATCTGGAACATTCCATAATCAGCATTCTCCAGAATATTCCATAATTGTGTGGGATGTTTTGCAAAGGCGAGAGATAGAGAGAGTGAGAGAAAGCGTTGCATGCAGTTATGAGAGTGGGGAACCATGAGTCTTTTTCGGGGGTAGGTGCGATCACAGATATACAATGAGTGTGAAGGAGCAGAGAGAATACGGTGACACTTATCCTGAAAGAGCAGGGAAGGTTATTGATATTTGTCCTGTACTACTGGACATTTCTTCACACCTCAGATACTGCACTGAGCTGGGCGGTGAACTCAGACCATGATTGGTGGGTTTAGTGGTGTGGCTCTTTATAGCAAGAGAATGTTTTCTCTCTGTAGTAGCTCATCTAATACACCCGCCGTGCTCCGTCAACAAACCATGCTGTAATTGCCCCTTATCTGCCAATCTACCATTTCCCTGCCTTTGCTCTGTATCCATCTAATCCTGTCCTATCTGTGTATTTGTCCAAATGCCTTTTCAATGTTGTTATTGTACCCACTTCAATCACTTCCCCTGGCAGCTCATATGCGTACCACACGCTGTGTAAAAAAGATGACCCTCAGGTTCCTGTTTATTTTTCCTCTCCAAACATGAACGGATGTCCTCTCGTCTTCGATTCCCCAACCTTGCAAAAAAAGTATTCACCCCAGGCATGCATCTTATAATTTGATAAAATCTATACTTCCATAAGAACCACCTCAGTTTCCTACTCTGTAAAGAAATAAGTTCTAACCTGTCCAAATTCTCCCTATAAATCAACCCTTTAGCCCAGGAAACATCTAGTAAATTCCTTCTACATTATTTTTTGTTCATTAATATCCTTTCTAGAGCAAGGTGAACAAAACTGTACAGAATACTCCAACTGCAGCCTTACCAACTTTCTGTACAACTGCAACATAACGTCCCAACTTCTATACTCAATGCCCTGATGTAGGCCAGTGTGCCAACAGCCTTCCTCATGGTCCTGTGTACCTGTGACCCAAATATCAGATAACCGTGCACCTGATCTCCAACGTCGTTTTGTTCCACTACACTCCTTAAGTCCCTCTCAATCATCCTTAAACTCCTACCTGGATTTGACTTTCCAAAATGCAAGACGTCACACTTATCTATATTAAACTCCATTTGCTAATTCTCAGCCGACTTTCCCAGCTGGTCAAGGTATTGCTGCAATTTCTGATAATTTGCCTCTCTCTAAACGATGCCTCTAATTTTAGTGTCATCTGCAAACTTACTAAACTTGCGTTGTGCACTCTGATCCAAATCATTGATATAGATAACAAACAGCAATGGGCCCAGGACCGACCGCTGAGGCATGCCAATTGTCACAGGCTTCCAGTCCGACAAGTATACCTCCACCATAGCCGTTTGCTTCATAATGTTAAGCCAATTGTGTGGCCAATTTGCCAGTTCACCTTGGATTCTATGTGATATAATCTTCTAGAGTGGCCTACTATGTGGATCCTTATCAAAAGTCTTACTGAAATCGAAATAGAAGATGGCTACCATTGTGCTCTCGTCAACGTTCCTGGTCACTTCCTCAAAAATCTCTTACAAACTTCGTAAGGCATGATCCGCCACGCACAAAACGAAGCTGACTGCTTCAAATCAAACTTTGTATTTCCAAATGCATGCACATTTTATCTTACAGAAGCTTCTCAAGTGGTTTAGCGAAAACAGGTGTGAAGCTTACTGGTCTATATTTCATGGGTTTTTCTTTGCAGCCATTCATCAATAAGGCACAACGTTTGCTACCGCCCAGTCTTCCGGGATCTTGGCGCTTAAGCTTTATCTCTCGCTTCTTGCAGTTGTCTTGGATGTATCTGGTCAGGACCAAGAGATTTGTTTGACTTTGTTCATTCTAATATATCCAACAGCAATTCCACCGTGATATGGACAGTACCAAGATTTGGCAACTAACCTCCTAAAGGTCACAGGTCTTCATGTCTTTCTTCATGGTAAACACAGAGGCGAAATTGAGGAATTCACCAATCTCTTGAGGTTTTACACATGCATGCCTATTTTGGATTTTAAAGCATCCTATTCGCTCCCTAGTTGTTCTTTATCTTTACTATACTGAATTTGGATTCTCTCTAAATTTCTCAGCCAAGGCTATCCAATACCCCCTTTCGCCTTGCTGATTTCCTTCTTAACTAAACTCCTCTATCCCCTGTATACCTCCAGGGACTCCCTTGATCCGAGCTGCCTGAACCTGAGCCACGCCTCCATTTTTTCTGGTCAGAGCCTCAATATCTCTTGACATCCAGGGTTCTCTCTTCCAGTCTCACTTTGCCTTCACCCTCACAGGAAAATGGAAACCTTGAACTCGAGCTCTCTCACTTTTAAAGCCCTCCCACTTGCCCGAAATCCTTTTACCTCGAAACAAACAACTCCAATCATCCCCTGCAATCCCCTGTCTAATTCCAACAACATACGCCTTGCCTCAATTTAGAAGTTGAATCTGTGGACCAATTTTGTCCCTCCCATAACTATTTTAAAATTAATACAACTCTAATCACTTTTCTCAAAATGCTCCTCCACTTTATCTCCTTCACCTATCCTGCCCTATTTCCCAACAGTAGGTCGAATTTGTCCCTTCCCGCGTATGTTATTCTATATATTGATTGTGGAAACTTTCCTGAACACACTTAACGAATCACGTTCCATCTAAGTTCTTAACCATCTGGAAGTCCCAGTCTATGTTCGGAAAATTGAAATCACCTATTATAACAATCCTGTTGCTCCTGCAAGTCTCCCCAGTCTCCCTGTATATTTCTTCCTCTAATTCCCATTGTTGATTTGGAGGCTTATAGTGCAATCACTATAACATTACCATCCCCGTCTAACTACTTTGCACCATTCACAAAGCCTCATTGGATATTATCTCAGTCATTTCAACTTTAAATACTGGTGTGATACTCGCCTTAATCAGTACTATTGGTATTTAAACTGTTTCCATTTACATCTCTCCATCGCAGTGATGTTCACATCATGGCACCCCTTAACAAGGCACAGTGGAGATATGGAGCTGTAAATGGATGGGAGCCGCACATCCTGTCACTTTCAGCATTGTTTGCAAGTTTCCCCACATTGGGCTGCAATCTAACACAGTGTTACTGAACAATGCAACAGTCTGTGTTTATATATGAATGAACCAGTGCGGTCTGCACAGCTCCCCACGCTGGACATTTACCCCATGATTATCGATCGAGCATTGGTGTGGGCTGCACAGAGTTCCATTCTGGATATTGCTGGGTTGCATTCAGCAGTACGCTAGCCGGATCTACACAGTGCTCCATCATGAACATATAATGGATGGAGTGGTTATGTAAGTTGGATTGCGAATGTGAGAGAGCTAAACATCTGACAATACCTTTATTATTTGTTTTCATTCTTGTGATTGGACCCTGTGTCCCAGTCTCGAGCAGTTGAATGACTGCTTTCTGTTCCTGTGTCCCAGTCTCGATCAGTTGAGTGACTGCTTCCTGTTCCTGTGTCCCAGTCTCGATCAGTTGAGTGACGGCCTCTGTTCCTGTGTCCCCGTCTCGAATAGTTGAATAACTGCCTCCTGTTCCTGTGTCACAGTCTCGAGCAGTTGAGTGACTCCCTCCTGTTCCTGTGTTCCAGTCTCGAGCAGTTGAGTGACTCCCTCCTGTCCCTGTGTCCCAGTCTCGAGCAGTTGAGTGACTGCTTCCGGTTCCTGTGTCCCAGTCTCGAGCAGTTGAGTGACTGCCTCCTGTTGCTGTGTCCCACTCTCGAGCAGGTGAGTGACTGCCTCCTGTTCCTGTGTCCCAGTCTCGAGCAGTTGAGTGACTCCCTCCTGTTCCTGTGTTCCAGTCTCGAGCAGTTGAGTGACTCCCTCCTGTTCCTGTGTCCCAGTCTCGAACAGTTCAGTAACTCCCTCCTGTCCCTGTTTCCCAGTCTCGAGCAGTTGAGTGACTGCTTCCTGTTCCTGTGTCCCAGTCTCGACCAGTTGAGTGACTGCCTCCTGTTGCTGTGTCCCACTCTCGAGCAGGTGAGTGACTGCCTCCTGTTCCTGTGTCCCAGTCTCGAGCAGTTGAGTGACTCCCTCCTGTTCCTGTGTCCCAGTCTCGACCAGTTGAGTGACTGCCTCCTGTTCCTGTGTCCCACTCTCGAGCAGTTGAGTGACTGCCTCCTGTTCCTGTGTCCCAGTCTCGAGCAGTTGAGTGACTGCCTTCTGTTGCTGTGTCCCATTCTCGAGCAGTTGAGTGACTGCCTCCTGTTGCTGTGTCCCACTCTCGAGCAGTTGAGTGACTGCCTCCTGTTCCTGTGTCCCAGTCTCGAGCAGTTGAGTGACTGCCTCCTGTTGCTGTGTCCCAGTCTCGAGCAGGTGAGTGACTGCCTCCTGTTGCTGTGTCCCAGTCTCGAGCAGTTGAGTGACGGTCACCTAATCCAAGTTTTGTGAAAATAGATGTCCTCCTCCTGCTCCAGAGTAACAGGCTCCAATAGCTCTGTGCTCAACTGCTGCTTCTGTGGAATGGAGTTGAGGGACTGAATCCTCTTCTCATTCTTTCCCGCTTTTCTTGAGTAAAAGCCCTTCTCCTGTTTCTGTAAAACACCATCAAAATCTGAATGATTTATTTTTGTATTTGACTGTCAGTAATTGAGTAAACAAGCTGACTGACAGTATTCAGAAGCTGAATAACCTCCTTCTGTTCCCATGTTAAACACTCAAGAGTCAATAGACCCTCAGAGATGTACTGCACGGAAAAAGATCCTGCGGTCTGGTCATCCATACCGACCAACTATCCTAAATTAATCTCGTTCCCCCTTGCCAGCAGTTGGCCCATCTCCCTCTAAACACTTCCCATGCGTGTATCCATCCAAATGCTTTTTAAAAGGTGTAACTGTACCTGCCTCCAATACCTCTTTTGGCTGTTCAATCCATACACACAGAAGTGTCTGTGTGAAAATGTTGTTTTAGCGTCCCTTTTTAAATCTTTCTCCTCTCACCTTAAACCTTTATCATCTATATTTGGACTCGTCTATCCTGTGAAAAGACATTGACTGTTTACTTATCTATGATCCTCATGATTTTATAAACCTCTTTAACGTCACCCCTCAGCCTCAATACATGAAAATAGCCCCAGTCTATTCAAACTCTCCCTGTAACTGTAACCCTCCAACACCTGCAACATTCTTTTAAATCTCTTCTGCACCCTTCCAAGGTTGACAACATCTCCCCGACAGCAGGGAGCCCAGAATTAAAGGCAATATTACAAAAGTGGCCAAATATCCTGTACAGATGCAACACGTCATGCAAATGCTTAGAGTCAAAGCACACACGAATAAAGGGAAGATCACCAAGTGGCTTCTTCTCTATGTTTCTACCTGTGACGTTACTTTCAAGCAACTGAGAACCTGCACCACAAGGTGCCTCACAGGACAGCGATCTGGGTTTAATTCCATCCGTGAATGACTGCGTGGTGTTTGTACATTCACCCCGTGTCTGTGTGAGTTTCCTCCGGGTACTATGTTTTCCTCTGACAGTATACAGATATACAGGTAAGGGTAGATTGACCATCCTAAATGTGCATGGTACCCTGGGATGTGTGGGCGAGGTGGCTTAGCCATGGGAAATGCTGGCTCAGAGGGATAGGATAGGGGTTTGTCCAGTGGGATACTGTTGAGAGGATCGGTGTGGACTCGATGGGTCGAATAGCCTGTTTCCTCAATGTAGGGATTCCATAATTTCTATGGAGTTATCCTTGATTGGCAACTTTCAACAGGACCCTACCTATATTTCTTCCTCTGATATTTCTTGCCAAAATGCAACAGCTCACATTTATCTAAAATAAACTCCATCTGCCACTCCTCAGCTCACCTAATCAACGTCTCATTATATTCTGAGACATTATTCTTCACTGTCGACATTACCACCAAAATTGGAATTATCTACAAACTTACTGACCATACTTCACTTACTCAAGTACAAATGATTTGCATAAGCAACAAAAGATTCACTATTGATCTTTGTGGCACGCCACTAGTCACAGGTCTCCAAATTCAATGAACAAATGTCCACTGTCATGCACTATCTCCAATATTCAAGAAAAAGTTGGGCCTAAATGACGAGCTCTCCAGGATTCCCGGCAGTCTAACCTTGATAACTAGTCTACTATGTAGAACATTTTGGTTTTCTTACTGAATTGCATAAAGATAACATCCACTGTCCTGCCGTCATCAATCATCTTCTTCACTTCCTCAAAAAATTCCACCCAGTCAGTGAGACGTGATCTCAAATGTACAAAGCTCTCTTCAGTCCTTGTCTTTCCAAATGCATATACATCTTTTCCCTCAACACCGCCCCCCCCCCGCCCCCACCGCCAACAATTTAGTCACCATTGACGTCAGGCTCACCAATCTATAGTTAGCTGTATTTTCCTTACTTTCTTAAATAATGACACTATGTTAGCAGCCCTCCAGTCTTTTGACGCCTCACCAGTGTAAATCAATAATACAGATATATCAGCAAAAGGGTGAGCAATCTCTTTCCGAGCTTCCCACAAACTTCTGGGATAGAACTGATCAGATCACAGGGATTTGTTCACCTTTGTATGCTTTAAAATGTCCGATATCTCCTTGTAATATAGATACTATTTAAAATATATTTCTTCCTTCTCTCACTGTTGTAATCTCCTCTACATCAAATACTGAGGAGAAATACTTGTTTAGTGACCCTCCCATCTCCTATGGTTACGCACATAGGTAGCCTTACTGACCTGTAAGGTGCCCTATTCTCTCCCTAGTTAATATTTTGCCATTAAAAGACGTGTACTGTTGCTTCAATGCCTCGTTAACCCTATTTCTAAAGCCATCTCATGTCCATATTTTTCTGGCTGGAGTTCCCCATTGACTATACACTTACTTTCCTGATACCCCTCTCGGGACTCACTTGATCTCAGCTCTGTTTACCTGACATATGCCTACTTCCTTACCTTGACCAGAGCATCAATATATCTAGCCATCCAGCACTCCCTGCACCCACCAGCCTTGCCCATCTCACTAATAGGAACACGATGGTTCTGGACTCTCTGGCACCAAGTTGTAATCGCCTTGCATTTTCCAACCATCCCTTTACCTGCGAATAGGGTATCCTAATTAACCTTTCACAGGGCTCACCTAACACTTTCAAAATTGACCTTATTCAAAGTAGGAACTTTAATGTTTACATCAGGTCGTTTCTATTCCACAACTAGTTTGAAACTAATATTTATGTGTAACAGATTTGAAAGTTAAATAAACACTTCCTGCCCCTCTGGAACAGGTTCGAGAGGCTGAATAGGCTCCTCCTGTCCCTCTGTAATAGACTGGAGAGGCTGAATGACCTCCTCATGTCCCTCTGAAATAGACTCAAGAGACTTCATGGCATCCTCCTGTCCCTGTGTAACAGACCCGAGACATCAAATGACACAGCAACCCGTGGATTACGCACTGCCGGTAAACTGTATCTAATGGTGGTCCAACCATTCTCAGTTACAGAAACACAGAGTACACAATGTACTCCAGGTGCCCTCTCAGTAACACCTCACACAGCTGCAGTGACACATCTCTTTGTTTTGAATGATTCTGTTGGCAAAATGCGCCAATATTCCAGTTTTCCACCTTTTCAAGTAGCAACAGACTAATATGGGCTGAATGGCTTTCTCTTATCCCTCTGTAAGGCCCATTGGAACAGAATTGTTTTGGCCAGTTCCTGAGTAGCAGTCTCAATGCTCTGTCTCAAAGTTATGAAAGGATTTGATAACAGGGCATTAAAACCATGAGTAGCCTCACACTGGTCAATAAGTACCGCACTTTGTGTTCAGGTATCTAGAAACTTGCCCACCCGACTTCTTATTATGCAGCCGATCTGTTTTTATTTATAACCGCCTCCTTTCATAAACAGAGTGGGACATATATAGACTGCTGCAGTGTTCTGTTAATATTCTCATATACAAGGAAAAAAAAGATTAAAAAGATTGAAAGATTTATGGTCCATCCCTCAGCAACCTTCAACTATTCCATCCAAAACCAATAAATGAAAAGTGATGTATGGAACTTGTTAACTGAGTCTGTTTGTTCAGTGACTGTGATTAATGCCAACCTCCATGGATTCTAATTATCACAGTGGAGAGTTTCCATCTTTTAATGATAAATAGCCTCCGTACAATGTGTCAACCCACAACATGAGCGGGACCATCACCGACAGCACTGCTGGGGATCAGCAGATCCAGAGAGTGGGGGAGGAGAGATCAGACTCTTAGGAGAGAACATTAGACGGGAATGTTCCAACAATGGATCAGAGTTTGAGAACATTAGACTGGAATATTCCAACAATGGATCATAATCTGAGAACAATAGAGAGGAATATTTCAACAATAGACAGGAGCTTATCATATTATGTTTGGTATCTTTCTGCAGTTGATTGGTTGTCATTATCATGGCGGATCTATTTCGCTCTTCTCATTTTTAAATACTTCTATTATCCCTTCCTGGCTATCGTTGGTGTTCCTGGTGAGTGTCACTGTCCAGATTTTGTTTTCTATAAACCAGTTATGACTGTATTACTGTTATTTCATATAGTCTACACTTCTTGCCAAAATTATTGTTCCAGTGGAATCTCTCAATCCAGATATTCACTTTACAGACCACTACTAACTGACATCAATGAAGGTGTTCAATTACTGTCTCGCTCTCTGCTCTGGCAGTGTTATTCCGGGTCTCTATGTTGACCTATTCTGTTTCAGGGGAGAACCACAATTCATTATATCATTGCCTTTGCTGTTAACAGCATGGAGGCCATTGTCTACTGTTCTGGTTACAAACTCCACTTCCTCTACTGTTTCCATCCCATCCCTGGACAATATCTGCAGCAGAAGCAGACACGTCACAAATGTGGGAGATCCCTTTGACACTGAGCTGATTCTTGACACCATTCCTTGACCATTTCTAACTTGAAATACTCATCACTCCAGAATATGTCTCACTGGTTTATTCCATCTGCTGTTTGAATCTTGAGATATGAAATACAGTCTTAATGAAGGCAAGAATCTGCTGCTGATGCTCCCGGCTTCAAACCTGCCCAAACAAATCTGATTCAGACTCACACCAAACTCCCACCTATCTGTCATTCATGCACGCTGACGTATATTGCTGTTGTGTCTGGGAATGCCTTTATTTTAACATTCTCAAACACTTCACCTTATCTGTCCATGAAACTTCCCTCGTTCTCTCTGTTGATTAACAAAAAGCCTGCCAGTTGTTCGTATTTAAAATTGTTTTCCTCATGTGCGTTTTTTTCTCAGACAATGAGTTTCTCATTTAACCACGTCAATCACGCGCACACATGCACTCTCTCTCTCTCTCTCTCTCTCTCTCTCTCTGATGAACACACACACACATGAAGAGAGAGCAAACCTTCCCCTACTGGGCAGATACTGCAATTTACTGAGCAACACGCGAGCATGATCTGCACAGCTCTCCATACGGGGCTGTCATCTTGTCCCAGTTAATGTTGTTTGTGGTGTTCTGTGAAGCAGACTCAGAATTTGATGTAACAAACCATTTCAGCTAATCTGGCAATGCCTTTATTGAATGTTCTCATTCTTGTAATTTTACTCACGAAGATCTCACTTCTCCAATTAGTCCCACTGCCCTGACTTTTTCCCCACATTTCCACAACATCTTTTCAGTTAATTAACTGTCTATTTCAGTCTTTAATGTGAATCTCTCTGTCCCTTTGTATCTTTCCCTGGCCTTGGGTTTTGGCTCCCTAGTGTATCGAGTGCTGGCATTGTGTTGCTCAGAAATAATGAAATGGGGTGTGATAAGCGTTTGTTCACTTCCTGGTATGTCCCATATGATGGTCCATGGATAGGCGTGTTTCAGAAGTTATGAGAAACATCCTTGTAACTTGGTCAGTACCTGTGGCTGTCCCTCTCTGGTGATCTTGCGATCAGTAACACGAGGAAGCCCACTGAGTAAAGGACCAGGCATCTAAATTGCCTGATAATGCTGTCACTTTTTTTTAAAATAAAAGGTTATTTTATCCTTTTTTTAAGTAAGAGATCTTAAAGGCCAAACTGCCTACTGAAAACGGCTCAAGTAAATAAATTACTGGGCTTTTAGGGTTTTTTAAAATAAATTGTAGTAACAATGGCCAGCTGGCACAGACCAGGCTTTCTAGGTTTCTTTTCATTGTACCTATAACAATCACCAGGTGCTTGGGGTCCCAGAAGGTTGGAAGTTTTAGTAAATTATCCCGAGCTGCTATTCTCTCTGGAACCTCATTTGATGCTGTTTCCTCCTGGATTGGAGAACCGTATGCAGGAACACATGTCTGAATGTTCCTTTTTACCAAGGGGTGTGTTTAGGTGATGTTAGTATATTGGAACAGTTCATTTGTAGAAGGTACTGCATCCATTATTCGGTTAAGATTTCCAATATTTAAGTTATTCTAAATTCCTCTTCATTTTGTCTGGATTTTCATTAGAGTGTTTAAATATATTGCGTTTTACTTAATGGTGAGTGGTTTGACTAGTAGCATCACATCTGGAACTCCCACTTCACATCTACCATTAAAATAAGGAAAGATCGGCATCCAAGCTACCTCCTTAAAATAGTTTGAGGCCGTCTGGTTGTCTATAGCAAACTGGGGTCTCTTGTCTGGTTCTAAATCGATAATACCAAATTGGGTTTAGAATTACAATCCATACAGTATGCCAACAGGCCATTCGACCCAACATGTCCACACCGACCCTACGAGGAGTAACCCACCCAGACCCATTCCTTTACCCTATTATTACACATCCACCCCGACTAAGGCACCTAACCCACACATCCCTGAAAACTATGAACAATTTATCATGGCCAATACACCTGACATGCACATCTTTGGATTGTGGGGGAAATTCAAAGCATCCAGAATAAGCTCATGCAGACACTGGAGAGAATGCACCAGGAGAGTATTGGGTTCAAAGGTCGCGTATGGTAGTTGATAGTGTCTTTTTTCACGATGTTGAATTCGGTTGGCATTTTATGTATAAAGATTCAGTCACCAAGAGTTCTCTGGATGTGGAAAAGTGAAGTTGGGTGTTTTGCAAAAGGTAATGAAGGCAAAACTGTAGGAATTGACAGGCAAGCTGGAGTTGGGGTTGCGATTGTCTGTGAGAAAATGTGAGATAATTA
Source organism: Hemiscyllium ocellatum (assembly GCF_020745735.1). NCBI lineage: Eukaryota > Metazoa > Chordata > Chondrichthyes > Orectolobiformes > Hemiscylliidae > Hemiscyllium > Hemiscyllium ocellatum. Next base: position 316,673 of record NW_026869121.1, on the reverse strand, counting down.
CAGCGATAGCTCGGCAATTACATTTGGTGGGAACGCCATCAGGCTCTTTGGAAATGGCTGGGATTCAATTTCAAATGAGGCACTTTGAACATGAGAAGGAATTAAAACAATTTGAATTATGGTGAAAAGTAGAAATAAAAGAAAGGGAAATGAAGAAGAAAAAGAGAAAAGGACAGAAGAAAAGCAGAGAGATTTAACTTAAAAAGTTAGCAATTAGAGAGGAAAGTTGACAGAGAGGGCGGTGATGAAGGTCGACGGTCGGCTGGATGAGGAGGTTAGTGAGGTTGAGCAACCCTATTGTAAACAATGGCCTAATGGGGATCTGTTTAAATGCATCCAGGCATTCTCCAAATTTGATGAGAAGGATGGGGAAGCCTTTTGAATTTCGTTTGAGAAGTGGCTGAACAAGTGCAGTGACCAGTGACCATGTGGATTTAGTTGATCCAAACAAAGCTGATAGGTATTTGCATCCCTATCGGAGGAGGTATCTGGCCAGTATGAGGAGGTGAAGAAAGCCATCCGAAGTGCATATGAGCTTGTGCCAGAAGCTGACAGACAGCATTACAGGAATCTAAAAAAGGGTCTCTGGTTAAACGCGCATTGAGTTTGAAAGGATCAAACAAAGTAATTTTGAAAAGTGGGTAAAGGTATTAAAAACAGAGCAAACCTATGACACTCTTAGAGAGATTCTTATTTTGGAGAAGTTCAACAATTCACTTCCTGCAGTCGTGAGAACTCGTGTGGAAGAGCTGAGAGTTAAAATGGCAAGGTGAGAAGCTGAAATGGCTGATGATGCTGATTGAGTTCAGAAATCAAAGTTTGGTTTCTGTGAGAGATTGAAGAATGTGTGAGATCTTCTTAAAACATATACCTGTGAAAGTAAGGTTTACTGGCATAGGCCAGTAGTAGCAGGTAAAGAGGGTAGAGCATTAAGAGGGACGGAAACGTGTAAGTCTTTTATGCTGAGACATGGGAGCTATGTCATTCAGAAGGACTATTGAAAATATGAGAAGTGCTCCATGATGTAACGCGTGGTTGGAGAGTCCAGTGGAAACATCAACAGATTTATTCCACAATGGGGAAGGAGGCCTTCGGCTTGGTGTTGGCGTTACAACATTTCAGATTTACATTGCCAATAACAGACATGAGACAAATCTTTTTCACTGATCGTGACCCCTTAAAGTTTTTGGAGAAGTTTAGGGAGAAAAATACCAGTCTGTTTCGATTGAGCTTATTATTGCTACCATTCAATTTGAAACTGCACAGGTGACAGGGCGAGAAATCCTAAATTTTGACACCTTGTGGAGACCTGGATGAAGAAAGACAAAGGCATTCTGTGGCAGGAGTAAAATGACTGAAATCGAAATAGTTGTGAACATTTGTATGCTCAGAGTCAATGTAATATATATGCATTTCCGTCTACTAATAGAGGAAGGTTAGGAGGTCTAAAATGAATCCACATTTGTGTACTGATGGATTATTTTATTAAAGAATGAATTGTGAAGATACTATCATTGTAAAACGTTTATTTTCTCTTGTGGTTTTTTTTTGAAGAGAGGTTTTAAAGGCAGAGGTGCAGAACTGCTGTCTGAAAACAGTTTAAGTAAATAACGGAGATTTTAGGTTTCATTAATACGGTGGTTACAATGGAAGGGCAGTGGCCAGCTCTCCCAGACCAGGTTTCCTCATTTTGTTTTTAGTTGCAGCATTCAGAAGCTGCTGGGGATCCCAGAATGGTTGGAAGTTTCAATAAATGATCCCCAGCTGCTTTTCCCTCTGAGATCTCTGTTGCTGTTGTAACCTCCGGGATTGGCAAACTGCTGTAAGGATCTGTATTTGAATATGCAAAGCAAAGCAGTGTAAACCAAGAAGGAGCGTTATCTATAGTTTGTGCAAGTGTTCCAACACATAAGCTCTCCCAAAATATTCTTTTCTTTGATTTTATTTTAACTAAAGCATTTGAATAGATTATATTTTGCTTAATGTTGAGTGGTTTGACCAGTCGCAACATATCTGGAACGCACACCTCCCATCTATATTCAAAATAAGGAAAGGTTTGGGTCTAAGAGGCCTTCTTAAAATATTTTGGGGAGATCTGGACTGGTCCACAACACTTGTAGCCAAGGGATTTGTGATGAATCCTGTAATTGAAAATTAAGTGGAGGGGCTGCGGATGGTTTGCTGGAGGATGTGCTGTTAGCTGCCTCAGACATGCAGGGAGACCTGAGGAATTGGTGACCCAACGCTGGATGCAGCATCTGAGTCTGTTACATGAACAACGAATGGAGCAGAGGCTGCAGAGAGGGGAACTCTGAAACCACGCAGTGAGTGTGTGTGGGGAAAGGGATCTGCTGTATCCACATTGGGTTTTCCAGGTACAGCTTCCCAAGCTTCACTTAACTCATGAGCAGAGTGTGAGGGGACACTGATTGAACAAGGAGCTGGTCATAGAATGGTATCACCTCCACCTCCTTCAACACGACCTGCAGTTTCACACCAGGGGGAGGATGGTGCTGGCAGTGGCTGTTAGGGTCACTGTTTCTCATACAGCTTCTATGATCCAGAACATTCAGGCTGGACAAGGTGACACATCCATCATTTCCCAATATCTCAACATCAATGTCACCATTCGGTGATGGAGGATATACATGGTGGATGAGGTAAATACATTGTTTCTCCCACAGCAGGGAGCTTCCGGGTATATCCAGTATAGTGGGATTTCCGATGGTGTAAAGCGCATCTGCAGAGTACCCATGTCAGTGGGGAGAGGATTTCTCTCTCTATTAATGTAATGCATGCACAGTATAACATGTTGCTGAATACCCACTGTCCTGGTAGCAGTCATGGCCTCTTCATTCAGAAGCAGTCAGCCATTTTCATCGTCATCGGGTCTCCACGTGGAAAGAAATGAATATATCTTAGATAAAGGACATCCTCTTGATGCAGGTTTCAAAACACCATCCCCACGATCAATCAACCACATCAAAGTATTCCATGCGTACGGAGAGCAATGGGGTCACTTGGAGTGTCTGGGAGCTGACAAACAGGGATGGAGCAAAACCTGCCATTTCTGAACGGGTCTGAGTGAACCTCCCAGTACACAGTATTACTAAGTCCTGTAATCTCTCTCCATTTCAGTAACATACTGCCTTCCATTATTTCTGTAAATGAAATAACAGTTTATATCATGTTAGATTCCACCTGACAAACTATTATCTATTGTCTTTACCTCTCTGAATCTATTTGCAGACTCTCCACCCTCTCTTGATAATTTAATCTCTTGCTTATCACAGCGACATCACAAAACGCAGCATCTGTATATCTGTTCCATCTTCCTGATCATTAATATAGAATGTAAATAGTTGAGAACCCAGCGCTGGTCACTGTGTGGCGCGACTGGTTACGTTCTCTCTAACTGATTTATCCTGAGTGCCTGCTTCCTGTATGATACCCAATCCTCCCTCATTCCTATGCACACAGTTGAAGAGTTGAATAAGAACAATGCGCATCTGTGAGGAATCCAACTGCTCGATGAGGCTGATGTCAACTCGGCCTCTATTCCCTTTTCGTGCCATCTCTCCATCCTAACACTCTAGTCTCTTGTTGTAGATTGCGCCACATGAAAAAATAATCCACCCACGTCTACACTTTCAATTACTTATCGAATTTTACAGAACTCAATGAGATTTCCTTTCATTCTTATAAACTCGAGCGTGTAGGCCTAAACTGCTCAATTACCCTTCATAAGACAAACACTTCAAATATGGAATCAATCTAATGAAGCTTTTCTGAATTGCCTCCAATGGAAATATCTCATTCTGCAGGACACCCAAACTGTACTCCAGTTGCAGCCTCACAAATGCCTTGCATAGCTACACTAACACTCCCTACTCTATCCTTTTATAAATAAACACTGAAATTATGCTTGCTTTTCTCATGACTTGCAGTACCTGTATGCAGGTTTTCTGTGATATGCAAGCAGACACCCAGATCCCTCTGCACCTAAGCACTTTGAACTTTCTCGCCATTTAGATAATAATTTGTCTCTCCATTAATACTGACCAACTTGAATAGCATTGTTTTTTCTCAAGGTTTGTGAAGGTTTGTAGCTCAGGTTGAGATTTGGGGTGTATGTTTGCTCCTTGAGCTGTAGTTTTGATATCCAGACGTTTCCTTACCTGGCTAGATAACATCATCAGTGGCGACCTCCAAGTGAAGCGAAGCTGTTGTCTCCTGCTTTCTATTTATATCTTTCTCCTGGATTTGGTTTCTGGGGTTTGTGGTGATGTCATTTCCGGTTCGTTTTCTGAGGAGTTGATTGATGGCATCTAGATTTATGTGTTGTTTATGGCGTTTTAGTTGGGGTGCCAGGCCTCTAGGAATTCTCTGGCATGCCTTTGCTTAGCCTGTCCCAGGATAGATCTGTTGTCCCAGTCAAAATGGTGGATTTTTTCATCCGTGTGTAGGGCTATGAGGGAGAAAGTGTCGTGTCTTTTTGTGGCTAGCTGGTGTTCATGCATCCTGGTGGTTAACTTTCTTCCTGTTTGTCCTACGTAGTGTTTGTGGCAGTCCTTGCATGGAATTTTGTAGATGACGTTGGTTTTGTCCATGGGTTGTACTGTGTCTTTTAAGTTTGTTAGTTTTTGTTTGAGAGTGTTGGTGGGTTTGTGTGCTACTAGGATTCCAAGGAGTCTCGGTAGTCTGGCTGTCATTTTCTGAAACCTGTTTGATGTATGGTAAGGGGGTTAGGGTTCTGGCTGTGTTTGGTCTGATTGTCGTGGTTTGTCCTTGAGGAATCTGCGCACTGTATTTCTTGAGTGTCCGTTCATCTTGAATACGTCGTATAGGTGGTTCTCCGCTGTTTTGCGTATCTCGTCTGAGCTACAGTGTGTGGTGGCTTGTTGGAATAGTGTCCTGATACAGCTTCGTTTGTGTGTGTTGGGATGATTGCTGGTGTAGTTAAGTATTTGGTAAATATTTGTCGGTTTTCTCTATATGCAGGTTTGTAGTTCTCCATTGTCATTTCTTTCGACTGTGACGTCCAGGAATGCAAATTTGTTGTCGGTTTCTTCCTCCTTGTTGACCTTTATGCCTGTGAGAGTATTGTTGATGATGTTAAATGTCTCTTCTGTCTTGTTTTATTTTGTGATGCCAAAAATGTCATCTACGTAGTGAACCCAGATATTTCGTTTGATGATTGGTAGGGCTGTTTGTTCTAGTCCTTGCATTACCGCTTCTACTATGAATCCTGATAAAGTGGAGATCCCATGGGTGTGTCGTTGGTTTGCTTGTAGACAATGTTTTTGAAGGTGAAGTGGGTGGTGAGGCACAGGTCCATTAGCTTCATGATATTTTCGTTGGTAATGTGATTGATGGTGGTTGGTGTGTGTGTGATGGTCTCTTCTAAAAGTGTGGTAAGTGTTTCTGTTGCCAGGTCGATGTTAAAGGAGGTGAACAGTGCTGTTATGTCGAATGAGATCATTGCTTCGTCTTCCTTTATGTTGGCGTTTTTGATGATTTTTAGGACTTCCTGGGTGGAATGGATGGAGTGTTGTGAATCTTCTACTAGGTATTTTAGTCTTGCGTGTAGTTCTTTGGCTAGTCTCTAAATTGGTGTTCCGGCTAGTGCGACTATAGGTCTGAGGGGGGCTCCTGGTTTATGGATTCTTGGTAGTCCGTAGAATTGTGGGGTATTGGTCCCATTGGGTTTCATTTTCTGGAATTCTGTCTTGGTTAATTGTCCGGAATTGTGTTATTTTCTTAGGAGATAAGTAATTTTGTTTTCTAGTTGTGTGGTCGGGTCAAGCGCCACCTGTTGGTAGGTGTTGGTGCCTGCGAGTAGTGCATTAGATTTTTCTATGTAGTCCCTTCTGTTCAGGATGACTGTGAGCGACCTTTGTCTTCAGGTAACATAATGATGTCTTTGTCTTTTTTGAGGTTTTCTAGGGCTTTCTTTTCTTGTGTGGTCAGTTTGTTTCCTTCCCTCTTTCGGCTGAGAATAGGTGCAACTGTCTGTCTGATCGTTTGTTGTGTTTCTTCCATGAGATTGTTGTCCTTCAATGTGGTTTCTAATGCCGCTAGTAATTCCTTCTTGTCAGCGTCTCGGTAATTGAAATTTAATCCTTTGGCTAGTCCCGCTTTTTCTGTGTCTGATAGGGTCCGGTCTGATAAGTTCTTTATCCATGCCCCTGTCTTATCGGTTTTGTGTTTTTTTTGTGAGTTTGTCCAGTTTTTTCTTCACGTCCCGATTTTTCTTTATCTGTCTTTGTCGGTGTTTGGTGTTGATGGCTTGTTCTATCACGTCTGACCATACTTGGTTTGTTGCTTGTTTGAATAACGGCTTTTGGCGCGCAATTTCCCGTTTGTATTTTCAGAGTCTGTGGTGGGCGTCATTGATTAATTGTCGGAGCATTCTGCGGCCGTTTTGTTCTGTTAAACTTTTGGCTTGAGGTGTTTTTATCGGCGTTTATATTGCAGACATTTTGGCAGTAGTTGTTTTCTTAAACATTCATGCAGGAAGTACAGTTGTTCGCGGGTGGAACTCTCTCGGATGGCATTCCTTTCCCATCCACGGGCAAGTTGTAGCGTGTTGCGCTCATGGCTTTTGCAAGGTTTGTGAAGGTTTGTAGCTCAGGTTGAGATTTAGGATGTTGGTTTGCTCGCTGAGCTGTAGATCTGATATCCAGACGTTTCGTTACCAGGCTAGGTAACATCAATAGTGGCGACCTCCAAGTGAAGCGAAGCTGTTGTCTCCTGCTTTCTATTTATATCTTTCTCCTGGATGGGGTTCCTGGGGTTTGTGGTGATGTCATTTCCGGTTCGTTTTCTGAGGAGTTGATAGATGGCATCTAGATCTATGTGTTTGTTTATGTCGTTGTGGTTGGAGTGCCAGGCCTTTAGGAATTCTCTGGCATGTCTTTGCTTAGCCTGTCCCAGGATAGATGTGTTGTCCCAGTCAAAATGGTGGGTTTTCTTTGTGGTGGCACTCCAAACACAACGCCAGAAACAAACTTATAGATTTAGATGCCATCTATCAATCTCTCAGAAAACGAACAGGAAATGACATCACCACAAACCCCAGGACACCCCATCCAGGAGAAAGATATAAATAGAAAGCAGGAGACAACAGCTTCGCTTCACTTGGAGGTCGCCACTGATGATGTTACCTCGCCAGGTAACGAAATGTCTGGATATCAAACCCACAGATCAGCGAGCAAACATACACCCTAAAAGCCCCATATTTCTTCACTTTAATTTTCCTTGCTAAATGATGGCCCATTCACCCAACCTATCCATATAGATTTAAAATCTCTTGCACCATCATTCTGAAGTAATTTCCCATCGATGTTAGTGTCATCTGAAAATGTGGCATCGTATTTTCGATCCCATCAACAGTGTACAGTCATTCCATCGATCGCAAATGGTTGAGACACGAGTCCTGAAATCAATGTCACCCCACAAATTGCATTTGCCAAAAGAAAATTATGTATTTATTCCATCTGACTCCATTTTGTTGGGTAACCAATCCTCCATCCAAGCTAATAAATTACTCCTCGACCCATGTTGTCTGATCTTACCACTTACTCTTTGGAGAAGCGACACATCCAATGCCTTCAGGAAGGCTATATATGTTCCATCTCCAGGATTCCCACGACCCACCTTGTTTGTGACATCTTCAAATAGCTCAAGCAAACAATTCAGACACGGTTTAGTCTTCGTAAAACCATGTTGACTCTGATGGATTGTGGTTTAACTTTGCAAATGTCCTGAACAATGGACTCTAACAATTTGCCTTAAATTACAATAGTTTATTGTTACACTTTCGTCCCTAATGTATACCATTATTACAAGTTCTTCCCTTTCGAAAAGCTTTACGTTTTCTTTGAATCCCTGTTTAAAAGGCACACGTTTTTAAGAGATCTGGTCCAAATGCTGTGTAAGAGCCACGTGTGGCTGAATGGACTCATCATCCTGCTGGTGTACAAAATCGATGGGCTGATGTCTTTCTGGTGTTCACATGTTACCATCTCCAAGGCCAGAATGACATCCTCCTGTTGATGCTTTAGAGGATTGGGAGATTATGGAATCTTACTGTTGCTGTGTAACATTTTGAGGGGCTGATGGGTCTTCTCATACTTCTCTATAACAGGTGGAAATACTGAACGGTCTCCTCATCCAGAGATGGGACCGAGGGATTGATTGGTCTTCTCTTGTTCCCACACAACAGACACGTGTTTAAATTGCCTCTTCCTTTCTCATGAAAGAAGTGTCAGATAGTTTTTAATCCTTATCCAATTCCCTTGCAATAGGCTCGGTGAGTCTGAATGGCCTCCTGTTATCCCAGTGTAACAATCTCCACTCACTGTGTGACCTCTTCCAGTTCCTATGTTACAGACTTGAGGAGGCTGAATGGACTGATCCTGTTGCTGTTTAACAGGATACTGGTGCAGCATGGCCTAATGTTATAGGCTCGACTGGCTGATTGGCCTCCTTCTCTAAATGTATATCAGGCTCCAGGGGCTGAATAGCCTCATCCTGTTTTGGTGTAACAGGGTCGAAGGTCTGAATATCCTCCTGTTGTTCCTGTGTAACAGGCTGGAGAACAGAACGGATTCCTCCACTATCTGTGTAATTCACTTCACTCGTTCACTCCTTCTGCCATTTATGTTCAAATAAGATCATCTTGAATCTTTGTAAACTCCAATGGCTACTGGGTCAACCTGATCATCATTTCATTATAAGCTAGCACCTTCATTGCAGGAATCAGTTGAGGGAACCATCTCTGAGCTGCTTCCAATGTAACAACATCCTTTCTTCATTGAAGAGATTAAATCTGTACACACTATTCTAGATACGATCTCACTAAGAGCCTGTACAACAGCAGCAACACTTTACCGGCCTGCTGGAAGGTTCCCACCTAGGTTAGAGCAGTCTCAGCTCTCTGGGGGAATACAGAGCATTGTTGGAAGATCATTGTCCTTCTCTACTCCATCAGCATAACGGGAGATCTGGAGTAATTAAAGTTTGAGAAGATCATAAATGATGTGACGAGATGATCTCTACCATCAATGTCCCCAGAGCCCACATCGTTCAGATTCCACAGAATCTAGTAAGGTGGAGATTTAAAAAAAGCAAGGAGGAGCAAACATTGATGGGAGTTATATATCAAAGTGAAAGCTGCAATACACATATTTTGGTTATGTTATAAAACAGGAAATGAGATATACACATTTGTGGCTACTGCAGTGATAATGTACTGTTTAAGTTATATCTAAACTCTGTTAACCCAATTGAATGCTAATGCTGGGAAAAATGCCAGCATTAGCATTCAATTGACCACGTGTGAGATGGTTTACATGAGCATTATGTTAAGCACTGAGCTCGATATCAGGTTATTTAGGAATTGGTGTTGAGTGATCAGAAGAGCTAATTGAAAAATTTGCTGGAAAGGACATTTTGGGAACAGTGATCACAATGTACTGGCTTTCTTTAATGCTGTTTGAGAACATGACAGTTTTTGTTTTATTTGAAGTAACTGTTATAAATATGAGTCATGCAAGCCAACAAGGTGTGAGGAGAAAGTCGGGACTACAGATGCTGGAGATCAGAGGGGAAGAGTGTGGTGATGGAAAAGCAAAGTCAGGCAGCATACTAAGAGCAGATAAATCGATGTTTCGGGCATAAGGCCTTCATCAGGAATGAAGCTTATATGCCCAGGGGGCTGAGGGATAAATGAGAAGGGGGTGAGGCAGGGGGGAGATTAGCAGGGATTGCGGGAGGTAGATGAAGGTGGGGTTGAAAGTGATAGGTGATGAAGGGAGACAGACCGCCTCATCTACTGCATCCATTGAACCCAATGTGTTCTTCTCTACATTGGAGAGGCAGAAGGTCAACTTGTGGAACATTTCAGAGAACATCTCTGGGACAGCCTCATTGAACAATTCCATCGCCTTGTGGCTGAGCACTTTAACTCCCCTTCCCACTCTGCCAAGGACATGAGGGCCCTGGACCTGCTCCATCGCCAAATCCGAGCCACCAGAAGCCTGCAGGAAGAAAGCCTCCTCTTCTGCCTTGGGACCCTCCAAACACAGGGGATCATAGTGGATTTCCCCATTTCCCCTAATCCCACCCTATCCCACTCCAACCCTCCAAGTCAGCATCGCCCTTTTGTACATTCCTATGCGTCCACCTTCCTTGCTATCAATCTGGTCCACCCTCCTCTCCGATTAACACTTTCAACCCCACCTTCACTTACCTATTTGATGAAAGGAGGCAGCTTTGAAAAATGCCAAGTTGTAGTAATCCAGTGGATTCAGAGAAATGTAGGACTCAGCAAAGGATGACCAAGAAACTGAGAAAAAAATCGAAAAGAGAAAAAGCATGCAAACGAAAGAAAAACATAAAAACTGCTAAAAAGCATCTATCAATGTATGAAAAAAAATAAAAACAAGGTCAAATGTGGAACAGTTGGTGTGCGTTCAGGATAGTTTATTGCAGAGAACAGAGAAATCGCAGAGAAAAGAAACAGTTTATTTGCGTCTATCTTCATTGGAAGAATTCCAGAAATTCTTCCAGAAATACCAAGTGACCATGGGACTTGTGTAAGTAAAGTCTAAGATTATTCTTATCAATGTTGAGGTCATCTTTGCAAAGGAAGCTGGATTGAGTATTTATAAATCTGACAGACCAGATGTACTTCATACAAGGATTTATGAGGAATCAGCAATAGACATGTTGATTGCATCGTGGATTTTTACTTTATCTTCCGACACATTCTCGAAAGTCATTTAGCCAATCTGTATAAGGCAAAGGTTACAAATATTATCCAACCATTTAAGAAAGGATGAAGATGGAGAGGGGTGAACTACAGAGCAGTTATCTTGTCATCCGCTGTCGGGTGTCTGTTGGACTCGATTACAAAGAACACGCGACTACACATGTAGAAGGTAATAACATAACTTGGGAGGGTGAGAATATACCGATGAAAGGAAAACCAGAAGTGGCAAACATTTTTTTTGGAATGGTTTGAAGATGATTCTTGTGGACATAGGCAATGAAGAACCATTGGATAACGTAGAGTTGAATATTCATGAGATTTAAAAAAAAACTCACACAGTAAGCTCATAAGAAAGGTTAAAGCGAGAGGTATTAGGAAGAACATATGAAAATAGCAAAGAAAAAATTAGTTTTACATTCAGGTGATTGTAATTGGAATATAGAAGACGTCATGCACCAGTTGTATCGAGTGTTGATGAGAGTATTTTGTATTGTTCGGAGTCCCAATCTAAGAAATAAGATATTGATACAGAGGAACTGCAAAAGGTATTATTTAAATTCATCCCTAAAACGGCAAGATTTTCTGATGTGGAAACTCACCCTGTGATCTCGAGTTTTGAAACATGAGAGGTGGTTGCAGTGAAACTTAGAAACACAGAGGGGACTGAATAACAGGGACATGGAGAAGTACAAGTAGGCGAGATCTGGGAGAATCCCACGAGATTCTACACGGACAAGTAGAGCAGAATAATCAGCAAACAGTTAGTGTCCATTCGAAACCAAAGCGGCAACTGTGTGTCAAGCTGGAGAACATTGATGGACTGTTACATGAGACCTTCACATCTATTTTACTTTAGAGACGGAGAAGACAAGTACAGAATTCAAGGAGATGGATGGGGGAACTCTTGAACAGATTGATGTAAAATACGATAAAGGATTTGAGGCTTTGTTCTGTATAAATTTGGACCTAACTCCATGTCTGAATGAGTTGTATCACAGGCGGCTGTTGGGGTGAATGGAGGAAAGACCCTGACTGAATATTTTAATTAGGATCTGACCATAGGGGAGGTGCCAGAGAACTGGAGAACTGCTAACACGATTCCACTTCACAGTTCGGGTGGGAGAGATAGACCAGGGAACAATAGACGAGCGGGTATTAGGTCACTGTTAAGGAAACTACTGGAGAAAATAGGGAAGAAGAAAATTGAACTCCAATAAGAGTCGAAAGGTCTGATCAGGGATAATCATCATGACTTTATCAGAAGGAAGTGGCATCTAATTGATTTGATTGAATTAGTTTGAGGAGGTCGGTTGTTTAGCTTTGTAGGGAAGCCTTTGACAAATTTCCAGCTGGGAAACTGAAAAATAACGTAAAATCTCACAATATAAATGATAACTTGACAAGTTACAACGAAAATTGTCTTAGTGGCAGGAGGCAGAGGGTAGTGAGATAAGGCTGTTTGTGTGACTGGAGACCAGTGTCCCCTGGTGTACCACAGGGATCAGTGATGTGTCCCTTATTGTTTGTGTTATTCATAACAAAAACAAATGTGAATGTGGAGGGGGCTACGTGGAGAGGCAGGGAGGTGTGATAAGTAAGTGTACATTTGACATAAAGATTGACCAGTTGGTCCGCAGTGAGCAGGACGGCCTTAAGTTACAGGAAGATGCAGATGAAATGGTCAGATGGGCAGATCAATAACAGGTACAATGTAACCCTGATAAATATGAGGTGATGCACATTGGGAGAAGGAACCAGGCAGTGGAGGACTCAATGAATGGCAGCACACTGGGAAACTCAGATTGTGCTTCTCCACACATCCCTGAATGTGACTGGACAGGTTAATGCTTAAAAAATGTGTTGCTGGAAAAGCGCAACAGGTCAGGCAGCATCAAAGGAGCAGGAGAATTGACGTTTTGGGCAGATTCCTGAAGAAGGGCTGATGCTCGAAACAACGATTCTCCTGCTCTTTTGATGCTGCCTGACCTGCTGCGCTTTTCCAGCAACACATTTTTAAGCACTGATCTCCAGCATCTGCAGTCCTCACTTTCTCCTGGGCAGGTTAATGGACTAGTTAAGAATTGGACCTTGAGTATTGTGTTTCCTAATCAGGGTGGAGATATAAGACCTATACAGGGCTTTGTTTCGGCCAAAATGGAATACTATATGTAGCTCTGGGAGCCACATTCCAGGAAGGATGTGATTGTACTGGAGAGGGTGCAGAGGTGATTCACCAGGATGTTCCCTGGGGTAGAGCATATCAGCTATGGAGAGAGGCTGGATAAGCTCGGGTTGTTTACTTTGGAGCAGAGAAAGCTGAGGAGTCAGGGATTCAGAAGGATAAGATTATAAGCGACACGGACAGGGTGGAAAGACAGCAAATGTTCCTTTTAGTCAGAGGGTCAAGAACAAAGGAGCACACTTTTAAAGTGAAAAGTTTGAGGTTCAGAGATGATTTAAACATTTTTTCACGTCGATGTGTGGGCTTCTGGGATTACTTCCTGAGAGGGGACTTATCACGAGTAACCTCACAATCGTTAAAAAGTACTTGGGCAAGCACTTGGAAGTGTTTTAACATTCCAGGCTATGGGACTGCTGTAGAAAGTGGGACTAATATAGATCGTGCTGTACTTCTGTCGGCACAGAGTCTTTGCTCCCGTGAGTGTACCATGTGGAAGGTCAATTATTGGAGCATTTTAAGGCAGGAATTGATGGGTTTCTGAAGAGTTATATTCATAAGGGTTATAAGTGTGAACTGTAATAGCTTGTTACATTATGTCAATGTGAGAAATATGAGAAAAATAGCGTAGTTTCCTTACAGTTTGGAACCAGAGAATGGAGAATGGGGAACAGGGAAATGGCAGAACTATGAAGCCACTACTTCAGTTCTGTCTTCACAAAACTTTCTAACAATATAAGGAAAACCAAGTCTGGTGTGGGAAAATGATAGAGTACGTGGAACATAGAACATAGTAAGTAAATGGTTTAGCAGAAATTATTGTGGCTGAAAGTAATAGTCATAGACAACACTAACATAGATTTATGAAATGGGAATTATGTTTGAGAAGCAGACTGGCTGACAAATGAAAGAGCAGTAATGGATGTAAAACATTTTGATTTTTAGGAAAATGTTGGTAAAGCTCCAAACCCAATTTGCAATATCAAATCTGAGTAGATTGGGGCTAATATATGGACATGTTTTGAGAATGGGACAGCTGGCAGTAAACAGTGAATAGAAATAAACAGACTCATCAAGCAACAGCCTGACATTGTCTGTAAGGTATGATTCTGTGAGTATGACTATGACCTAGACACCCCATCACCTTCCCCGGATATGTCCTGTCTCATCAGCAGGATGGACACAGCAGAGGTGGCGGCACAGTGGGATGCAGTTAGAAGGGAATTGCTCTTGGAGTCCTCAACAGTGACTTCGTATCCCATGGCATTAGTTTGCATTTTTGAAAGGAAACCTCCTGCTGATTACCAAGTACCAGCGTCTCTCAACTGATGTATCAGTACTCCTCCATGCTGACCAACACTTGGAGGAAGCACTGAGGGTAGCATTCTGGGTGGGGTATTTCAATGTTCACCACCAACAGTATCTCAGCTACAGCATTATTGATCGAGAAGGCTGGGTCCTAAAGGATATAACTGCTAGAGTGGTTCTGCGGCAGGCAGTGAAGGAACCAACAAGAGGAAAATATACACTTGACCACAGCCTTACTAATCTGCCAATTGCAGAAGTATCTGTCCATGACAGTATCGTTAAGAGTGACCACCGCATAGTCATTGTGGAGACAAAGTCACACCTGCACATTGAGAATAACATTCACCATTTTGGGTGGTACTATCACAGTGCGAAATAGGGCAGACTTCGAACAGATCTAACAGTTCAAGTCTGGGTGTCCATAAGGTGCTGTGGTTCATCTATACGAGCAGAATTGTACAGCCACACAACCTCATGACCTGGCATATCCCCCTCGCAACAATTACCATCAATCCAGAGGATCAACATTGGTTCAATGGATGTGCAGGATGGCAGGAGCAGCACCAGGCAAACCTGACAATGAAGTGTCAGCCTGGTGAAGCCACCAAACAGGACTACTTGTGTGCACCAAACAGCATAAGCAGTAAGTGATGAACAGAGCTAAGTGATCCCATAAGCAAAGGATCAGATCTAAGCTCTGCAGTCCTTCCACATCTAGTCGAGAAACGTTGGAGACCATTAAACAATTCACTGGAGGAAGAGGTTTCACAAATAACCCCTTCCTCCATGATGGAAGAGCCCAGCACTTCAGTGTCTATGATAAGGCTGATGCATTCGTAACAACCTTCAGTCAGAAGTGTTGAGTGGATGATCCATTTCAGCCTCCTCCAGTGGTCCTCAGCGATTCAGTTACAAGTCATCAACCAATTCGAGTTGGAGATACTGAATACTCAAAGGGTCCATACTCTGACAGCATTCTGGCAATTGTATCGAAAACTTGTGCTCCATACCTTGCCACTCCCCTAAACAAACTCTTTCAATACAGTTACAACAATGGCTTTTCCTGATTATGTGGAAAATTACCCCAGGTATCTCCTGTATATAAAAAGCAGAACAAATCCAATCTGGCCAATTACAACTCCATCAGCCTACTCTCGATCATCAGTAAAGTGGTAGAAGGTCTCAGTGCTTTTAAGCAGCAACCTGCTCAGCAATACCCTGGTCAATGATGACCAGGTTGGGCTCCCCCAGCACCACTCAGCTCCGGATCTCATTACCTTGATTCAAACATGGACAAAAGAGCTGAATTACAGAGGTGGGGTGAGAGTGACAGGCCTTTAAATCAAGGCTGCCTTCGAACTTGTGTGGTATCAAGGGGCCTTAGCAACACTGGAATCAATGGGTATCAGAGGCAAACACCCCGCTGCTTAGAGTCATACCTGACACGTAGGAAGATGGTCATGGTTGATGAAGGTCAGTCAACTCAGCTCCATGTCTGTAGGAGTCCCTCGAGCAGTGAACAGAAACTTCTTCAGGGCTGCTTCATCAATTACCTTCCCTCCATGTTAAGGTCAGAAGTGGGGATGTTCGCCAATGATTGTACAATGTTCTGCAACATTTGTGGCTCCTCAGATACTGAAGCAGTCCATGTTCAAACACGACAAGAAATGGACAGTATCCAGGCTGGCAAGTGGCAAGTAATGTTCAGCCCACACGAATGCCAGACCATGACCATCACCAATAAAATACAATCTAACCTGCCCCTTGGCATTCAATGGTGGTACTTTCACTGAATCCCCCAGTATCAAAGACCTGGTGGGTAATCATTGCTCAGAAACACACTGGTCTCCCCACATGAACACTGTAACTATAAGAGCAAGTCTGAAGCTAGGAATGCTGCTGCGAGTAACTCACATCCTGACTTCCAAAATTCTGTCCATCATCTACAATGCATGTCAATACAATATAGGTCAGAAGTGTGACAGAAGACTCCCAGTTTGCCTGGATGAGTGCAGCCCCAACAACACTCCAGAAGCTTTATACCATCCAGGAAAAAGCAGCAAGTTTGACTGTCCCTTCACCCACAATGCTCCACCATCAACGCGCAGCAGCAGCAGTGTTTTACTATCCACATGCTGCAATGAAATGATTCACCAAAGATCCTCAGAAACCATCTTCCCAATTCATGACCACTTCTATCTAGAAGGACAAGGGCTACAGATGTATGGAAATACCATCATCTTTAGGTTCCCCTCCAAGCCATTCACCATCCTGACTTGGAAATATATCACAGCTCCTTCACAGTCACTGGGTCAGAATCCTGGGATTCTCTCCCTAATGGCATTGGAGGTCAACCACAGCAGGTGGACTGCAGTGTTCAACAAGGCAGCTCACCACCACCTTCTCAAAGGCAACTAGGGACAGGCAATAAATGCTGGCCCAGCCAGTGACACCCAGATTGACGAAATACAGAAATAGAAATTAACAGAGGACGGTTGCTGAGGTATCACAGAGATCGGTGTTTGGGGCCCAGCTGTACACAATGTCCTTTAAACATTTGGTTGCTGGAATCAGATGCAATACATCCTAGCCTGCTGACAGCACTAATGGATGTGGGATTGTGAGTGGGTGCGGAGGATATAAAAAAGCACCAAAAGACTAAGACAAATGGAGTGAATGGGTAAATACGTGACAGATGGAGAACAATGTGGATAGAGGTGACGGTGTGCCCTTTGGTGGAAATGATAAACTGGAATCCTACAATTTGAAAAGGATTGGTTGAAACACATTGATTTACAAGGGGACATATGCTCCTTTTTGTTGTTTCCTTCTGCATCAGCCTCTGAGGTCCCTGCAGCGCAGTGAGTTCTGTAACCAGAAGTCAATACTGGGCATGGCATTGACACGCTGACCAGTGTACACAGACCCACCAAGTGGGGAGCTATAACACGGAAAAAGATCGGCATATCCTTGTACACCAGTCGCTGAAAGCAATATTGCAGAAACAGAAAGCAGTAAAGAAGATAAATGGTGTGTTGACCTTCATTTCAGGGGGATGTGAGTCCAGGAGAAAGGGTGTCTTACTGCATCTGTACAGGCCTTTGGAGACATCCCATCTCGAGTATTGTGCAATATTGTGTGCACGCTTGGTCTCCTTACCTAATAAAGGACCAACCTGACATTGAGGGAGAGCAGTGAAGGATGACCAGACTGATATCTGGGATGACAGGCTTGTTGTGGGAGCAGAGTTTGGGGCATATTCCATGGGGTTTAGGAAAATGAGTGGAGATCTCCGTGAAATATACAAAACTCTGACAGGGTGAGACAGATTAAAAGCAGGGATGATATTCCCCTGGCTGGGATGGCTAAAACAATGAACCACAGTATTAGGTAAGGCAGGTCACTCTGCAATGAGATGAGAATAAATGTCTGCACTCACTGACTGGTGACCCTGGGGAATTCACTCGCACCTGGAAACTGAGACACTGATTATAAGTAAGGACTTAGAGACAGTAAAGGGATGGTGGGAGAGCAGGACTATGGTGTGGAAATGAAGGGCCAACCATCATTTCATGGAATTGGTTAGCAAACTCAATGGACCAAACGTACTACTGCATTTCCTATTTTAAATTTTCCCAAGGTTACTCGCAATAACGGATATGTATATCATGTCGGGTAATTGCATTCAGGAGATTTTTTTTTCCATGAACTAGAATGGGGGAGGCTCCATGTGTTGTATGACCTACCCCTTTCCCGCTGTTTCTGTGCAGTCTGTGGGAAAAATCGGTAAATGTTGTCACAAGTTCTCAGATGTTAGGAAGGAGGTCTCTGCAGGGTCGACAGGACTGTGTTCCCATTCCCTTTTCCGACACTGATGCTGAGGCCGGATGTTCTGTCCGGTTTCATCCATTCAGACCTCGGAGTAGTTTGATACAAATGAGTGCCTTGATTGGCCGTTTCAGAGACAATTGAAATGTTTATCACATGTCAGGGTCTTTGGAGTCAGTTTTAGGCCAGCCCAGGAAATCACGGGAGATTCACTTCCTAAAAGTACATTGGAGAAGGAAGTTCTGTTTACAATCGATATTGGCTTCAAGGTCACTGTTACTGACCCCAGATTTTAGATCTCGATATTTTATTAATTGTCTTTAACTTCCACCTGCTGCCAGAGCATTAGCCTGGTTTGGATTAGTAATCCAGTGACATTTCCACAACAGCACCATCTCCACATGGGGACCTGTCAGAGACAACACTGAGCAGGGTATTTCTGTGCTGCTTGACAGCTCTGTCAAAAAGAACTCCCACCAATTTGACTGTGGTGATGGGACTGAGGGGGTGGTACAAGATCAGATTGTAATCATTCCCGTTTTCGGGAACAGGACTTAGCTGAGTAATTTTCAACATTGCCAGGGAGATGTCAGAGTTGGAGCTGGAATAAAAAATCTCCCCCATAGACATGGCTTGTTGTGCAGCACAAGTCTTCAGTCCTATTGCAGGAATGGTGTCCAGGCCCATTGCCTGTGTCATATCTACTGTGTTCAGCTGTTTCTTCATGTCACGTGCAGCGAATCACATTAGTTGAAGACTGGCATCTGTGATTTTCTGGGCATCACGGTGAGGGTGAGGATTATCATCGACTCAACACTTCTGGCAGAAGTTGGTGCAGATAAAACATCCTTCTCTTTTACACTGATGTGCAGGTCTGTTCCATTATTTAGGATGGGGATGTTTGTGGAGCCCTCTCCTCCAGTTATTTGTTTAATCGTCCATCACCATTTATACCTGAATGTGGCAGGACTGCAGGGCTTCGTTCTGATCTGTTGGTCAAGTCAGGTAGCTTTAATGAGTTAACATCAGGTTAAGGTTCATGTGATTCTGACTCTGACATGTTCACCCACACTCGTCACTGAGCCATAGATGGTGTTGATGGTAATGACAGACTGAGGTGTTATCCTGGCAAAAAGTTACAGGTTGTGGTTGGATGCTGTTCTGCTTCTCCTGCTGCTGTGGTCTATAGCACTACATGAATACGCAGTTTCCAGCTGCAATATCTGCAATGCAATTCTGCTGTCTGTTCCCCAATTCTCACTGAGACCCATTCACCCATCAGTCCTGTACTCAGTGACCTCACCTGGTTTCTAATGTGGAAATACTTCCATTTCAAACTCTCATTCTGCTGAGGGTCTGACTCCCCGGGTTTGCTTCGAATCTGACACATTCCGCAAATGCATTTAACTGATCTTAACTCAAATGTTTAATTCACCTGAATCTTTTTCCTTAAGAAATACAATCTTGTGTGTTTTAAGTGATTATTTTTCCTGTTTCTTTCCCTGACCATGATTAAGAGCTCTGTAGTGTCAGTGATACCAGAGTTGTGTAGTTTCAGAGCCAATGAATTCTCTGGATTCCCAATCATCTTCACCACATTGTATATTTTCTCTTTTGATTTGATGCCTTATCATTCATGGCTGCCTTGTCCACCCATGAGTATTGTTAGGACGGAAACAACCTTCCCGGTGTTCGTTTTGGAGAGAGGGAGACACCCGACCAGATTCAGAATACAACCCGCTTTATTTGGGAGAGAGAGAGAGAATCGTCTGTGATACAGCAAGCTGTCTGGCTTGCTGGAGAAGGCGCCTTCTGCTCTTCTGTTCGGGCTTGCTCCAGTTATACTCCTCACTGACTGCTCAGATTCCTGGCCGTGTCGATGTGTCTGTTCGGTTCCTGCTGTGCTGAACAATAGTTCCGACATTCCGGGGCCAGCCGTCCCGTTTACTTAATCAATAAATACATTGTTGGCTTAAAAACTCAACGTTCCATTTTATCATTTCTATACGTCTCATTACCCTACAGTTTCGATGGGTCACTTAAGTAAGCCAATTTGCAGCTAGTCTAACAGTTACACAATTACACATTTCAATGGAACCATTAGCAAGATAGCAGTGACTTCCTTCATGAGTAATGTCCGGCAGTTACGAGTTTCAATGCTTTAATGGAATGATTTGCATAATGTTTATCAGCTAGCCTTTTCTGTGGTTTGGTTAGAATGGCTGCAGCTTTTAGGCCAGCTGTAGTTTAACCCGTTCAGGCCCGGTGCTAAAAACACTTGTTTGTAACAGGTACAGTTATCTCACCCTCCCTGGATCTAAATTAAACATCGTACTCGTGAAAGCATCCCAACAGTATGTTTCATGTTCTTGGGGTTGCATTTCTTGTATTATCTTCCAAATTATCCCCAGAACCTCCGCCCATTGCTGCTCCATGGTCTTTCCTGCTCAGCTCCCCTTCCAATTAACTCTGGCCTGCTATGCCCGCATGTCTTTGTAGTTACATTGCTGAATCATGACCACATTACATCTTGAAGAGATGTAAACTAAAAGAAGGAGCTTTGAGAGATGGGACACGAAGAATAATTGGTGGAATTCTAAACCAGCTACAAAGGGAGAATGAGAGAGAGAGTATATAGATATGGAGATATGGAAAATGAGAAAACCACATTCTCGAAAGAAGCAGATGAACATCCTCCAATATTTTGGCAATGCCTGTGTGCTGTGGTCCTTTGTACAGTGCACGTACAACAGAGTATTATGTTCAAATGCTAAGTCTGATGCCAGAATATTTATCTCCAATAATGTGACAGACACTAGCTTTGGAAAGAACCCAGCAGGCCAACATATTGAAATAAGTTGGGACACCAGAATCAAGAATTTGGAGCACACATCCTGGTAAGAATGAGAAATTAGAGTTGGGAATCCCAGGAAAAAGAGGGAACGTTGAGAGGATCAAATAATGTTTTAATATTTTATCAATTGTATACATCATTTGTGACTTATCTGCACACACACATTGATTAAACAGTGTATATACAATCTTTTATCCACCATTGAAACTGTCCTGTTGTTGTGTTACGAGGATACATGAACACCAAGTAGTCACCAAAAGACATGCCGCACTATCACTATGTTCCATACATACAGACAAAGAAGGGCACCCCTGTAACTGGGGCAAAGCACACACACACACATACTAAGACACGCAAGGACCTTCTTAGAGGAATGGTATTCTAACCAGAAGTCCATCAATAAACTCATCAATTTAGATTCTGTCTACATTTAGGGCGGCACGGTGGCACAGTGGTTAGCACTGCTGCCTCACAGCGCCAGGGACCTGGATTCAATTCCCGCCTCAGGCAACTGACTGTGTGGAGTTTGCACGTTCTCCCCGTGTCTGCGTGGGTTTCCTCCGGGTGCTCTGGTTTCCTCCCACAGTCCAAAGATGTGCGGGTCAGGTGAATTGGCCATGCTAAATTGACCGTAGTGTTAGGTAAGGGGTATGGGTGGGTTGCGCTTCGGCGGGTCGGTGTGGACTTGTTGGGCCGAAGGGCCTGTTTCCACACTGTAAATAATCTAATCTAATCTTCTATTGTTAAAATAACCGGAAATGACATCACCCAATTTAAGAAACATAGTCATGGTGGCAAAACTTCTGAAAGCATACCTTCAAGCTCAGTGAGCTAACTTGCATACATATAAATTGTTTTTTTTTGTTGTTTATTAGTGGAATTTAGGAGTTCTCTGTCGCTCACGTTTTGACAGATTATGATGTGAGGTAAGCTTTTCTGGGTATGTGGTTTTAATTAACAGAGGGGTTTGACATTGATGTTATAACAGTTTGGGGCCTTGCCATATGGCATTTGGACAAACTTGAACAGATCTGTGATACAACAGGTCCCAGCAAATTCCAACTCATTGCAATTAGTGACTTTGAGCTTCAAATGAAACCATTGGGAAAATTCGTTTAATTTTGTTACTTGTGGTTGGTTAAATGAAAAGTGAGGGAAATGGCTTTTAACATTACTGAAGAGGTTCCCGAATTTTCCAAGGAAATTTAGAAAGACAGAAGAAGGATATTTTTTTAGAATTAGCAAATAGGTTGGAATTGGGTTTAACCTGGGAGGAAAGGGAAGCTGAAATTGTAATGGAGTTGGTCAAGCACTTTGATGTATCAGAGAAATAGGCAACTGCAGTAGAGTTATAAAAACTTCAATTGCAAATGTGGGAACTGGAGTTAGAAGATAAGTAAAGGGGCGGAAATAGAGAGAAAAAAGAGAAAGAGAAGAGAAAGAAAGAGAGAGTTGAATTGAAATTCAGAAGTTGGGAATTAAGTAAGAAAGGTAAATGAACAGGATGGAGATGAAGGGAGAACGTAGGGATGTATACAACTAGGTTAGTAACTTGCCATATTTCGGTGAGAAAAATGTCAAAATCTTTTTTTATTTCATTTGAAAAAATGACACGGCAGATGACGTGTCCAGTGAACTTGTGGGTAATGCTAGTTCAGACTAATCTGGTGGGCACAGCTAGTGAGGTATGTGCAGCGCTGTCAGACGAGGGATCCAGACATTATCACGATGTCAAATTGGCTATTTTAATTCGTAATGAATTGGTACTAGAAGCATATAGACAGAAATTCGGAAAAATAGAGACAGAACCAGGTCAGACTTATATTGATTTTGAAAGAATTAACCACAGTCATTTTGATAGGTGGGTTATGGCCTTAAAAATGGATAAGACCTGTGAGGCTTGAAGGAAGATTAATCAGCTGGAGAAGTTAAAAGACTCACTTCCAGAGATAGGAAAAATTCATGTGAATGAATAGAAAGTTCAAGAAGTGAAAAGCGCGGCAGAAATGGCAGGTAAATATGCATTGTGGCATGTGATGAAATTTAGCTTCTGGCAGGAATTTCATCCTGTGAGGGATAGAAATTGGGAGAAGGGAAGATCACACATTACAAAGCGAACAGTAGCTCACTATAGTTTACCACAGGTGAAGAAAGAAGCCCAAGGGGGTTGAAAGGTGGTGAAACGCCTCAGGTGCTCTCACTATAAGGGAGTGGAACACATAGAATTACAGTGCCGATGGTTTAAGAAGGGCACAGGGAAAAAGTTGTTTTCACTGCAGTAAGCTGGCACACACCGTGCTGGGCGTTAAAGGAAGAAACTTTGGGGAAAGATGCGGTAGAAGAGGCTAAGCCAGTGACATTAGTGAAACTGGTAAAGGAAACCCCAAGTGCAGCCAAGGAGCTGCAGGACATTGCACAGCCTCGGCAAGGGCTGGGTATGGAGGCAGTGCCTGATCTCTCTAAAGAATTCGCCTCTGTAGGTAAAGTTTACTCAGAAAGAACAGGGGGAGAAGGATAAGAAATTATAATTTTGTGAGATACGGGCTCTGCTCAGTCTCTAATAGTTGAGAAGTGAGGGTCCAGAAAAGCACAACAGATCAGGCAGTTTCCGAACAGCAGGACAATCGAATATCAGGCAGAAACCCATCGTCCGGAACGATGGAGGACAAGGGGGCTGGAAGATAAATATGAGAGTAGTAGCTGGGCTGGTGGGAGGGTCACTGGGAAGGCAATAAGATGTAGGTAGGAGTGATAGTGATATGTCGGAGGGGAGGGTGGAGTCGATAGGTGGAAAGGAAGATGGCCTATTACGGCAGTTCAAGAGGGCGGTGCTAGGTTCAACGGTTGGATCTGGGAGAGGTTGGTGGAGGGGAGATTTGGAATTTGGTGAAGTCAACGTTGATGCTGTACAGTTTGAGGGTTCCAGCTGTCCTACCACCGATAGGTGTCCTGTCACCCTCCTCTCCGACCTATCACCATCACACCCACCTGCATCTACTAATTGCCTCCCAAGCTCCCTTTCACCCAGCTCCACCCCCACCCACCCATTTATTTCTCAATCTCCTTCCCCCTCCCTTACGCCTCACTTTCCTAATGAAGAATTTATGCCTGAAACTCAACGCTCCTGCCCTTCGGATGCTGCCAACATGATTGGCTTTTCCAGCCACACACTTTTCAACTCTGATCTCCAGCATCTGCCGCCCTCACTTTCTCTCAGCCTCTAATAGTAAGAGTTGAAAGTTTTTTTCACTCTTTCTGGCATTATAATCAAGAACGTGATAACTTGTGGAATGGGGACAGAAATTAAGCATTCCCTTATGTAACATCAGGATGGAATGCCAAATCAAGATTGGGGAAGTAACAGTGACAGTGAGTAACAGAGTGTCAGGTCGAGGAATTGAGTTTGTTCTTGGGAACGATTTAGCAGGAGGCAAGGTGGGAGAGGCACCCCTTGTGGTGGAGAAGCCAAAGGAAGATGAGGGAATTGGTGAGTTAAAAGAAAATTACCCAGGATATTTTCCAGACTCTGTAGTAACAAGATCCCACTGTCATAAGTCACAGCAGGAAGAAGAAATGAACTAAAAAGACAAATGAGTTGATGCTCAGTGAACTGACACCCTGTTTGATGTAACGGTGCAGGAAAAACCTGAACAAGCAGAGGATCAGGCAGAGGTGTTTAGTCCAGAAAGTCTAATGGACTTACAACAGATATGTACACACACGTTCACACACACATATACATGCACACACACAGAAGAGGAATCAGAATATATTGTTGAACGTTATTAACTTAAACATAGAATCATAAAATTAAAATGGAGACCCCGATAGGTTACTGCAGAAGGGAAATGCGCCGAAGTGCACCAGATTGTATTAGCAGTAATCTACAGTGTTACGGGTCACACATAAACTCTCTGCAGGCGGTCACCTAGGTGTACAGAAGACTCAGGCTAAGGTACAGAAGCATTTCTAATGGCCTGGAATGCACAAGGATGCGGTTCATTTTTGTTGTACGTGACATACATACCAAACAGTAGGTAAGTCCCAGGCAGTAATAAAACCAGCACCTTTGTTGCCAATTCTTGCATTCGAGAAACCCTTCATGTGGGTTATGATTAATTGTGTAGCTCCCCTTTCTAAAGTAAAAGTGGAAACCAATATTTGCTGACCATAATGGATGCGTCTACCAGATTTCCAGAGGCAATTCCATTATTGGAGTGTAAAGGCAAAAATGAAGGTGGAGGAGTTGGTAGCTTTCTTTACTTGCTGTGGACTGCCCAGAGAGATTCAGTCAGACCAAGGGTCTCATTTTACTGCTCAGCTGTTTTAGGAAGTCATGGATATCTTAGGCATACAGCACTTCAAATCAAGTGCGTCCCATCCTGAATCCCAGGTAGCCTTGGAAAGTTAGCATCAGACACTGAGGACCATGTTAACAGCGTACTGTCAGGATTACCCGAATGGTTGGGATAAAGGTGCCCCATTAAATTGTTTGCCATTAGAGATGCCCCAAATAAATCTACTCACTTTACTTCCTTTGATTTAATATTCTTACATGAAGTGAGAGGTCCTTAGAAATTAATTAAATATAAATTGACAGGACCAAAGTCGGAGATCTCACACTTGGATTATGTATCAGAGGTGAGGGAGAGATTGGATGGAGTAGGTGAGTTAGTTAAACAGCACATGAAGAGGGCACAGTGTAGAGTGATGCAGGTGGCAGATAAAAACTCTGAAACTTTGACGATTTCCTGTGGGGATGACGTATTAGTTTCGCCACCAGTGGTAAGAAAACCATTCAAAGCCAGGCCCCTTTCAAATTAAAAAAAAAGTGTGAAGTCAGTTAAACTACCTGGTAAAGATACCGGAGATGACAAAAAAACTTTGTCGAGTATTTCATCTGGATGAATAATGCACCAGCCACATTTAACACTCAAGAATGGGGGGGGGGGGGGGGGGGGGTGCATATGAACAAATTGTGCAACTTATCTGTATGATGTAGTGATCTTCAGCAAGTGATTGAAAGCTCACATGTTACAGTTGGCAGAGCATGTTGAACGATTACAAGAAGCAAACTTGGTAATAAACTGAAAGAAAACAGAATTCGCGAAGGCAGAGGTGACGTTCTTGGGACATTACATTGGACATGGAAGGTTGACCCCATGGAGCACAAAAACGAAGGGCTTTGAGGAATTTCCACGAACATCCTCGAAGAAGGAGGCGCTTCGATTTTTGGAACTGAGTGGTTTCTATCGGAAGTTTGTTCAAAACTTCAGCAGCGTCTTGGCAACACTGATGGATTTAATGAAGAAGAACACAGAATTGTGGTGGACAGAACAATGCCAGGAGGTATTTGAGAATTTTAAAGCAGGTTTAATCACTACACCAGTTTTAGCTGCACCAAATATTCTGAAACCCTTTGAAAATTGTGTTTGATGCTCGGGATATAGGGGTCAGAGATGTATTGATATGGAAAAAGGTGATGGAATTGAATGGCTAATTGGCTACTTGTCGAAAAGACTCAATATCCAACAGAGAAAAAAAATAGAAAATCTCCATTATTGAACAAGAATTATTATGTTCCACACTGGCCTGACAATATTTTAATGTGTATATGACAAACAAATTGTCGGAGATGGTTGTGGACAACGACAAATCTCTCGCATTTTTTGGAATATTTAAAGACCAGAATATGAGACTATTTCATTGCAGTCTTACCTCACCAACTTTAAACTTACAAAGTGTTCATGCTGTGTCTCCTATAATGTGATAGCAGATGTGTTTTCGCGGATTTAAAGGAAAAAGTGTAGATAATATTTGACTTATTCCAGTGTTGTATTGGTGTGCAGAATTAATATGAATGATATAACTGAGATTAACACTTTGGTATTTCATAAAATTAGGATTAAGAGTTAGAGGAAAACAAATGTTGCCATCTTTTCATTCAGCTAGTTCATTTTATTTTCTGAAGCGGGGAGATGTTATGAAGACAAAAACATATATGGACACTTTAAAACAGATCGGGTTTTGCTGAATAGAAATTAAAGCCACAGATGCCAGCTGAAGGTCACACTGTTCCACATGTCACCATTAGCTGAGAAATGGATTCCTGAGTTTTGGTTGCTGTTTTGACAGCCATACAAATGTAACCAAAGAGTTTAAATAACACTCAGGATACCAGAAGCCAACAGAATTTGAATATTATTGTTTGGACGCCTGGTAAGCAATCAAATTATGAGAATTATTATATCATGGGGAGTATATAAACCCAGCATTTTGAACACTAGAGAGAGCTACTGCCATCCAACAGTAGAGCAACTGCTGTAGAGCAGGAGTGCTAACTGACCATCTCAAACACACTCTATCAAAGACACATGTTCATGCAAACCTCTTTGCAATAAAAAAAATGAACCAAGGAGATCAGCAGCTGAAAGAGTTAATACAGCGGGGAAGATAGAGACTGTATGGTCTTGAGATTGTAATGTTTAATGTGTGGGTTGTTGGAACAACATACTTTTTACAGAGTTGGAGTCAGATAGTAAGTAGCTAAGAAAAGAGGGGCTTGTATTTGTGAATAGCTGTTGTTTAGTTTTCACTAATAAAGTTAAGAAATAAACTTGTTAATCTTTGTTTAAATAGTGGAATGTGGGAGATCTGTGTCGCTCATATTTTAACAGATTACGAGGTGAGGTGAGCTTTTCTGGGTGTTTGGTTTTAATTAACAGAAGGGTTCGACTCCACCTTGTAAATGTCCATCCACGCTAACCCCATTTCCCTCCACCACAACTCCTATACACAATGCTCTGACTGATTAAGGCAAATGTGTTAAATGTGTTCAGTACCGCACTGTCTGCATTCAACTTCACTTTCAAGGAACAATGTACCTGCAGCCTTATGTCCATTTGTTTCACAACACTCCCCAGGCCCTTACCATTAAGTGTATAATTTCTGCTCACAAGCCTCCAGTCTGAAAAATATCCCTCTTCCTTCAAGCCAATTGTGATGAGCTTCTTCTGTATCCCATGTGACCGAACCTTACTAATCTGCCTACCAATCGGAATGTTATGAACACCTTGCTGAGGTCCACATAGACAATGTCTACCCAACTGCCTTCATCAATCTTCTTTGTCACCTCTTCATAAAACGCAACCAAATTAATGAGACATGATTTCCCATGCAGGAAGCCACGTTGTCTACCCCAATCAGCCCTTACCTTCCCAAATGTATGTAAATGCTATCCCTCAGAATCCCCTCCAACAACTTACCCACCACTGACATCAGGCTCACCGGTCTATAGTTCCCCGGCTTTTTGGGTCACTGTCTCCTTTTCTTGTCCCACTCCTCCACTGCTCACAACAAATGTTAAATGTAACCAGGTCGGTGATATGGCCGATGATATCGGTCTCAGACTGGGTCAGGGTCAGTTTTAGGAACAAGTCAGGCTAGTTTCTGTAATCTGCTAAAACAACACGTTTCCGATCCAGATCAATGTTACTCCAACTATGATGGAAAGATGGATGGCAAACTGTTTGCGTATTGCAAATAAAGACTCGATATTTCCCATTCTAAAAACACTGACACACACACACACACACACACACACACACAAATCTGTGCAATTTCACGTTGAAAGAACCTTATCCAAATATTAGTGTAACTCATGACAAAAGGAAAAATTGTGAGATTCTCCAAAATGTTATTCTGCTTCTGAAGGTATTCCACTCACATAGCTGCTAGCAATGGGAATTTTATCCTGGGAGAGTTGGATTTGGCTGAATTCCCTTTGCTTTAGGCTGGCAGGAGGTTCCAGGTTAGCACAGTGGCTCAGTAGTTCGCACTGTTCCATCACAGCATCAGGGAGACGTGAGTTCAATTCCAGCCTCGGGCGACTATCTGCGTGGAGTTTGCATCTTCTCTCCGTGTCTGTGTGAGCTTCTGATGGGTGCTCCCGTTTCCTCCCACAGCCCAAAGCTGTATAATTCAAGTGAATTGGTCAAATAGTCCATCGTGTTCCGCGATTTCTACTTTAGGTGCATTAGTCAGTGGTAACTGTGAGGGCATGGCAAGGTTACTCTTTGGAAAGTTGGTATGTACTTGTTGGGCCGAAGGGCTTGTTTCCACACTGCTGGGATTCTATAAAAATAAGAATGGTAACAATAACAGTAGAGTTTTGTTTTAGCTCATACACGTTACTGTGATGGGGAGTAATGAAGGAGAGAGAGTGCAATAGGCCGCTTCTTCCCGGGCAGATGACACTTTCTCCCTCTCTGAGTTGGATCACACAATAATGTCATTCTCTCCCAAACTGGACCATGTGAGGTCTCCTTGTACATTGTCCAAACGATGTCTCCATCACATTCCCTATTCCATGTCGGTGCATCATTGCTGCTGCCATACACAGAGCCATACCCTGAGCAGAAAATGGTCTTGATTGATTTGAAGATATGTTTATATGTCCCTGCGTCATGAAAACATAAAATGTTTAATGTATTCAGAATACATAGAACTTAGAACATAAAACAGTTCAGCACAGAACAGGCCCATCAGCCCATGATGTTGTTCCGACCATTGATCCTCATGTAAGCACCCTTACATTTCTGTGACCCATATGCATATCCAGCAGTCTCTGAAATGTCCCCAATGACCTCGCTTCCACAACTGCTGCTGGCAATGCATTCCATGCTCTCACAACTCTCTGTGTAAAGAACCCGCCTCTGACATCCCCTCTATACTTTTCTCCAACCAGCTTAAAACTATGACCCCTCGTGTTAGCCATTTCTGCCCTTGGAAATAGTCTCTGGCTATCAACACTATCTATCTCTCTCATAATCTTGAATATCTCAATTAGGTCCCCTCTCCTCCTCCTTTTCTCCAAATAAAAAAGTCCGAGTTCAGTCAACCTCCCTTCATAAGATAAGCCCTCCAGTCCAGGCAGCATCCTGGTAAACCTCCTCTGAACCCTCTCCAAAGCGTCGACATCTTTCCTATAATAGGATGACTAGAACTGGACACAGTATTCCAAGTGCGGTCTAACCAAAGTTTTAAAGAGCTGCAACAAGATCTCACGACTGTTAAACTCAATTCCCCGTGTTAATGAAAGCCAAAACACCATATACTTTCTGAACAACCCTGTCCACTTGGGTGGCCATTTTAAGGGATCTATGTACCTGCACACCAAGATCTCTCTGTTCCTTCACACTGCCAAGAATCCTATCCTTAATCCTGTACTCAGCTTTCAAATTCGACCTTCCAAAATGCATCACATCGCATTTATCCCGGTTGAACTCCATCTGCCACCTCTCAGCCCATCTCTGCATCCTGTCAATGTCCCGCTGCAGACTACAACAGCCCTCTACATTGTCAACGACACCTCCAACCTTCGTGTCATCTGCAAACTTGCTGACCCATCCTTCAATCCCCTCATCCAAGTCATTAACAAAATTACAAACTGTAGAGGCCCAAGGACAGAGCCCTGTGGAACGTCACTCACCACAGACTTCCAGGTAGAATATTTTCCTTCCGCTACCACTTGCTGTCTTCTGTTGGCCAGCCAATCCTGTATCCAAACAGGTAACACAGATACGTGTGTTAAAATGAATGTTTTATTTTAACAAATACAGAAATTGCTGGAAAAGCTCGGCAGGTCTGTCAGCATCCAGATGACTTTTACATGATGGAGTTGTACCAGCCTCCACCACTTCCTCTGGCAGCTCAGTCCATACACGCACCACCCTTTACGTGAAAAGGTGCCCCTTAGGTCTCTTCAAAATCTTTCCCCTCTCACTTTCCACCAATGTCCTCTAGTTTTGAACGCCCCTAACCTGGGGAAAAACCTTGACTACAAACCCTATCCATGACCGTTCTGATTTTATAAACCTTTCCTGCTGTGAAATGTGACTTCAATCAACAGGAATGGCTGTACTTTCAATAATCCCAGGCCGAAATGCTGAAATTCAACACCGACACCTGTTCTTTCTCCATCAAGTCACAATTATAAAACCACTTTAATCGGTTTGTTCAGATATATTAGGAGACACTGCTGTGGGATTTACACCTAGACCTTTGTGCCCGGAGGGAGGGACACGAGCACCACTCAGCAATACCCATAAAGCTGTAACATTATTCTCCTGTGTGTTTGTCCATCAGCCTGTTATGACATGCTGTGACATACCTCTGCAACAGGCAGGACATGAATCCACACCTTCTGGTCCAGAGCTAGGAACACTACCACACAAGTTCAGGAATTGGAATCAAATCCAGAGCTCTGGCTCAGAGACACGGACACTGCCCACTATACTACCATACCCAGACTTTGGGTCATATTTTAGTGCCCGCTTCCAGCTCAGTGTGGATTGATTATAATCAGGTTACTATTACTGAATTACAAAAAACACTTTGTATTATTAAACAAATGCAAGATATTTGTCTCAACTGTAGGATATTGAGTGTACTTGCTGAATATTGAAATTAACTATGACCATCTTTAATCGCTATTATCTGTAGTCTGCAATATTAGGGAAAGAAATCCCGCAGAAACACTCTGCCCAATGAAGGGTCTCAAATAGATGTTTATTACTGAACAACAGAGGCGAAGGAAGAGCTTAATTTCTGACCCCAAAACACCGATCAATCTTACCCACCTCTAACATGTGTCTGCCCTCTTCCTAAAACCATGAAATGACACCAGGCTGCTGATTACTGTCCAGCCTCTCCTCCCCACTGACTGTGTCTGCAATCTGTCCCTCCTCCCTCTAACCACACAAGGCAACCCAAGCTCAGGGTCTTTGTGAAAATCAAGGCCAGAATGTGCAGGCCTCCTGGAGGGGGTGGGCATTTTAAAATTGAAGGGGGAGGTGGCAGTCATATCACACACTGGGCTGAGGGGTGGCAGATGGAGGATAGTCTGGATTAATGCCAGGCATTGGATTTGGTAAATCAAACAAGAACAGGACCTATACAATTAAAAGTAGGGTCTTTTGGTGGTGTTGTAGTACAGAAACCTAGGCTGTCAGGTTTAATTCTTTAAAATTTGCATCTGATATAGAAAGTGGATAAGAAGGTGTTTAACACACTTGTCTTCATAGGTCAGACCTTTGAGTATCGGAATTGGGATGTCATGATGTGGCTGTACAGGACATTGGTGAGACCTCTTCTGGAATACTGTGTCCAGTCAGAGAGTTGGGGATTTAAAACTGAGGGATATTTTGAGGCGTGAGGAAAAAGATTTACAAAAGTCAGGAGAGGTAATTATTTTAGACAGAAGCTGGCTTGTGTGTGGAATGAACTTCCAGAGGAACTGGTGAAAATAGGGACAGTTACAATTTTTAAAGGACATTTAGATCAGTACATGGATAAGACATCAGTTTGGATGGTGCTGTGAGCAGCTGCCCTCTCCCTTCCCCTCTCTGAGTGAATCCCTGTTGGTTTTCACCCTCTGCCAATGCCTGTGCAGTGGCGTGGGGAGGCCAGCAGAGGGAGGCATAGCATCACTTTCAGCACCGCAGAGACAGCCAGACCTGCCCCACACAGAGACACACAGATACACACACAGCAATTGTTAGGACACGGCATAGATCTCATCTGGTAATTTAAACTAAACATAAATAAATGCTCAATTTAGGTTGTAAACTGTTGAAATATGAGTGATAGAGAACTCCCAAATTCCAGTGTTTAAACAAAAAATATCAATGTATTTTTTTAACTCTGAAAGTGAACATTTTACATCAACTATTCACAACTCTGGGACCCTCTTTCTCCTAACTGATTATTACCCTACTCCAACTCTACAGTAATAGACTGTTTCAATGAGACACTTATTAAAATTACATAAACGTAATTTCAAAACCACACAGCAGCTGTTGTTTCATCTCACCTCACACCAATCTCCCTTTTCCCATCTTTCCTGGGAAGACTGGCTCATGTTACAGGATGCTATCCAAGTGTCTACATTTCAGCATTCTGACACCTGGGAACACATCCGTCCATGACACTGTCTCTCAGTCTCCCCCTCTCTGTCTATACCCCAAAACCCCTCCCATGTGGTGATATTTAAACTGATACCCCTGCCATCTCTCTCTGACAGTGATGTTCACACCCACAGTACCCCCTTGTCATGGCACAATGGAGATATGGAGCTGGAAATGGGTGGGAGCTGTACGTCCTGTCACTTCCAGCATGGGCTGCAAGTTTCCCCACACTGGGCAGGGATCTAACATAGTGCTACTGGGCAATGCACTGGGGTGGTGTACACAGTCCTACATGCTGGGAGGGTAACTGCTCCTGGGTTACAGATCAATGCACTGGGGTGGGGTACACAGTACTACATGCTGGGAGGGTAACTGCTCCTGGGTTACAGATCAATGCACTGGGGTGGTGTACACAGCCCTACATGCTGGGAGGGTAACTGCTCCAGGATTACAGATTAATTCACGGGTGATCACTGCACAGGTCTCTGTGCTGGTCAGACTGTCTGGTTGCCGTTTATGGACAATGCAATGATGTGCAGCTCCCGGTGCTGGATGGATATGTAGCCTGTGCACAGTACATCATGGTGGTGGGGTGGGTCGGGGAGAAAGGTGATGGACAGGTCACGGAGCTCCCTGGAACATTCTGACCCCGACATTCTATAACTGACATTCCCCGGAACGTTCCGTCACCGACATTCTATAACCGACATTCCCCGGAACGTTCTGTCCCTGACATTCTATAACTGACATTCCCCGGAACGTTCTGTCCTCGACTCCCCGGAACGTTCTGTCCCTGACATTCTATAACTGACATTCCCCGAACGTTCTGTCCCTGACATTCTATAACTGACATTCCCCGGAACGTTCTGTCCCCGACATTCTATAACTGACATTCCCCGGAACGTTCTGTCCCTGACATTCTATAACTGACATTCCCCGGAACGTCCTGTCCCTGACATTCTATAACTGACATTCCCCGGAACGTTCTGTCCCCGACATTCTATAACTGACATTCCCCGGAACGTTCTGTCCCTGACATTCTATAACTGACATTCCCCGGAACGTCCTGTCCCTGACATTCTATAACTGACATTCCCCGGAACGTTCTGTCCCTGACGTTGTTTGTTTGTGAACGGCCGGACGTCAGTGAATTGAACAAACGATAAGATCCCGAGGGAAGAGATCCCGTTCCAGGGAGAAGGAGACACTGTTCCGAAGGCCCCTCAGGCAGTTAAAGGGGGGAATACGTTTTCCCTGCGTTTACATTTCTCCACGACACAGGATCGACCACAATTTAGACCAAAATACAGAAATTCCCAAACACTGTTTGTTTTCAGGAAACTGGGAGAGAATCCTTCAGGACAGCAACGTTCCCACCCTCCGTATTAGGAACTGGGAAGGAGTGACCTGTGTCTGCTCTCGAGTGATCGAGTGTGTGCGAATGCTCTAGAAACCATCTGTCCTTATGGATGTGTCTCTGTGTGTTTGGGGAGGGAGGGTTTCTTGTGGTTTATGTCACATTTTTGTCAGTAATTCCGACCTTCCCATTTGTTATTCCAGCTCCAATTATTTTAATAAATCCCTGAATACAGGGACGCATTTGAAAATCTCACTGGGTCCCTGATCAAACGGGTCCCTTTGCCTCCAGGCTGATGGATAATGGGTTTGTTTTCCTTCCTCACAGTTAACGTAGTGACCATCTACGTCCTGCTTTATAAAGATTGTGGATTGTCTCCATGTGTCAGACGTTACCTGGGGGCCATGGCAGCGGCAGATCTCCTGGTCATTATCCTCGACCTGATCCTGAGACACATTCCCATTGTTTATAAGGAACAGTTTTATTTCCTGAGGGACTCCGTCCCCGTGTGTAATATCCACGCCGTCCTGCTTTATGCAGCCACTGACTGCTCTGTCTGGTTCACCGTCACTTTCACCTTTGATCGGTTTGTGGCCATTTGTTGCCAGAAGCTGAAAAGTAAATATTGCAGTGAGAAAACGGCGGCTGTGGTTCTGGGAGCAGTGACTGTGCTGAGCTGTTTAAAGAACATTTCCTGGTATTTTATGCTCACGGCTCGGTATTGGCTGGAGAACGTCCCCTGGTTTTGTGATGTAACAGACGCTGTTTATTACTCCAGTGTCTGGGTCACAATCGAGTTCCTCCACCACATTCTAACCCCGGGTGTCCCATTTCTCCTGATTCTGCTGCTCAATGTTCTCACCGTCAGACACATTTTAGTGACCAGCAGAGCCCGCAGGAGACTCCGCGCTCACACCAATGGGGACGCTCAGTCTGACACAGAAATGAGAAACCGAAAAAAATCCATCATTTTACTGTTTGTGATCTCGGCCAATTTCATCCTGTTATGGTCAACGTTAATGCTGTATTCTATATGGTACCGGATGTCTTGGATTGTGGATACCCCTCTGTATCTCGATGCCTTTGTGCAGGAATTGGGCTTCATGCTGCAGCTCCTCAGTTGCTGCACAAACACCGCGATTTATGCCATGACCCAGACTAAGTTCAGGCAGCAGCTGAAGAATGTGCTGAAATATCCCTTCACCCAAATCCATCCATCCATTAAATTCCCTCATTAATCACACCATCCGGGATTTTCTCATTTCAGTTCAGTGTTTCAGCGATGGAGCAGCCTGTCGCTATGGTAACAGACTGAGGCGAGCGCTGGTTTGTCCATCCTTATCCCACAGGGGGGTTACAGGGAAACATTTCAATGTTTCTCACAACTCAGGGGCCAGTGAGAAAAGGCACCATCCCACTGACTGTATCCATCACTTCCATTTGTAACCAATAAAAATGCTGATTACAGCGTGCCGAGCAGCAGAGGGACCGATGTTGTTGTGTGTCTTTGTGTTGGAGAAGCTGAGCTGGAGAGAGACAGACTCAGCCCCAAGTCCTGGTCCTCAGGGAAGGGGAGGGCACCGCGCCCTGAGCTCAGGAGCTGGGGTTAACGCCCTCAGTCCCAGCACTGCAGCCTGGCTCCACATTACCTCTCCCCTACTCTTTCTCCTCAATTCTCTCTCTCTCTGTCTCATCATCTCTCCTCTTCACACTCCCTCGTTTCCCCTCTCACACACAATCCCCCCAACCCCGGTTTCTCCACCTGCCCACATCTTCCCTATCCCCTCACCCTCACTCTCTCTGTCCTGCTGTCTCTGTCTAGCTCCAGCAGTTCCATCTCTACCCCATTTTCCCCTCCTCCTACCTCCGACATCTCACCCCCCCACACACACACAGCCTCACGACCAACCAACCCCACACCCCCCAGTCTCTGGGTCAGAGGGAGAGGGAAGGACCAGGGAGACAGAATGTGTCTGAGACAGGGGGAGGGAGGGAAGGAGGGAGAGCGATTCAGTCAGAGAGAAACGGAGGAAGGTGGGGAGTGAGAGAGAGAGAGACTGATTGAGGGGGGTCAAGAGTGAGAGAAGGTGGAGGGAGAGTGAAGGAACGGGGGGAGAGAGAGGGGGCAAGGGAGAGATAGGGAGAGATA
This sequence comes from Hemiscyllium ocellatum, assembly GCF_020745735.1. Taxonomy (NCBI): domain Eukaryota; kingdom Metazoa; phylum Chordata; class Chondrichthyes; order Orectolobiformes; family Hemiscylliidae; genus Hemiscyllium; species Hemiscyllium ocellatum. Next base: position 280,255 of record NW_026869121.1, on the reverse strand, counting down.
GGGGAGGACGAGAGATGGGACGGAGGGAGGGGAGGGAATGTCAAGAGGGAGGGAGAGGGCGAAAGAGGGGATGGGAGAGAGAGGAAGAGCGAGAGAGGTCGAGGAAAAGGGAGAGGGAGAGGGCGAGAGAGGGGAGGGAGGTAGGGGAGGGAGAGAGAGGGGAGAGGTTGAGAGAGGGGAGGATGAGACAGGGAAGTGAGGGAGGGGAGGGCAAGAGAGAGGAGCACGAGAGGGAGGGAGAGGGAGAGAGGGGAGGGGAGAGAGGAGGGAGGGCGAGAGACTGGAGTGCGAGAGAGGAGGAGGGCGAGAGAGGAGGAGGGCGAGAGAGGAGATGGCGAGAGAGGGGTGACCGAGTGAGGAGAGGGAAGGGAGGGGAGGGCGAGACGGGGGGAGGACGAGAAAGTAGGGAGGGCGAGAGACGGGGAGGGTGAGAGACGGGGAGGGCGAGAGAGGGGAGTGCGAGTGAGGGGGAAGGCGATAAAGGGGAGGGCGAAAGAGGGGAGTGAAGGAGGTGAGTGTGAGAGGGAAGAAGAGGGCGAGAGAGGGGAGGGCAAGACAGCGGGGAGGGTTAAGAGGGGAGGGCAAGAGGGAGGGAGCGGCCGAGAGAGGGTAGGGATGGAGGGGGGGCGACAGAAGGGTGAAGGTGAGAGAGAGGAGGACGAGAGAGGAGAGGAAATTGAGGACGAGAGAGGGGAGTGCGAGACAAGGGGGAGAGGTAGGGGAGGGCGAGAGAGAGGAGTGAGACAGGGGAGGGCGAGAGAGGAGAGAGAAGGAAGGAGGCTAGAGAGGAGGGCGAGTGAGGGGAAGGAGAGAGGGAGGGCGAGAAGGGGGAGGGAGGGAGGGAGGGTGAGAGAGATGAGGGAGGAAGGGGAGGCTGAGAAGAAGAAAGAGGGTGATGGGAGAGGGGGAAGCACGAGTGAGGGGGAGGGCAAGAGACTGGGAGAGGGAGGGGAGGGAGAGAGGGAGAGGTTGAGAGAGGGGAGGACGAGAAGGGGGAACAGAGAAAAGGGGCCAGAGAGAAGGGGACACAGAGAGGGGGTCAGAGAGAGAGGGACAGAGAGACGGGGGAGAGAGTGAGGGTACACAGAGTGAGCGGGACAAAGAGATGGGACAGAGAAAGGAGAACAGAGAGAGGGGACAGAGAGAGGGGACAGAGAGAGGGGACAGAGAGAGGGGGACAGCGAAACCGGGGACCGAGAGAGGGTGAGAGGAAGAAAAAGGGTGAGAGAGGGGATGGGAAAGAGGGGGAGCACGAGTGAGAGGGAGGGCAATAGAGGGGGAGGGCAAGAGATGGGGAGAGTGAGGGGAGGAAGAGAGGGATGGAGAGTACGAGAGAAGTGAGGGAGGGTGGGAAGGGCGAGAGATGGGGAGAGGGAGGGAAGTGAGACAGAGGGAGAGGTTGAGCGAGGGGAGGACGAGGAGGGGAAACAGAGAAAAGACACAGAGAGGGGGGGTCAGAGAGAGGGGGGAAAGAGAGAGAGGGACAGGGAGAGGGGGCAGAGAGAAGGTGGACAGAGAGAGGGGGACAGAGAGAGGGGGACAGAGAGAGGGGAACAGAGAAAGGGGAACAGAGAAAGGGGAACAGAGAAAGGGGGACAGAGAGGGTGGACAAAGAGAGGGGAACAGAGAGAGAGGGGAGAGAGCGAGGGTGCACAGAGTGAGGGGGACAAAGAGACGGGACAGAGAAAGGGGAACAGAGAGAGGGAGGACAGAGAGAGGGGGGACAGAGAGATGGGGGAAAGAGAGAGAGGGACAGGGAGAGGGGGCAGAGAGAGGGGAACAGAGAGAGGGGAACAGAGAGAGGAAGACGGGGGGGACAAAGAGAAGGGAATAGAGAGAGAGGGGAGAGAGCGAGGGTGCACAGAGTGAGGGGGACAAAGAGATGGGACAGAGAGAGGGGGAGAGAGAGAAGGAAATAGAGTGAGGGGAACAGAGAGAGGGGGACAGAGCAAGGTGGGACAGAGAGAGGGGACAGAGAGAGGGGGGACAGAGAGAGGAGGGACAGAGAGAGGGGGGACAGAGAGAGGGGACAGAGAGAGGGGGTACAGAGAGAGGGGGAGAGAGAGAGGGGGTACAGAGAGAGGGGGACAGAGAGAGGAGGGACAGAGAGAGGGGGGACAGAGAGAGGGGGGACAGAGAGAGGGGGGACAGAGAGAGGGGGGACAGAGAGAGGAGGGACAGAGAGAGGGGGGACAGAGAGAGGGGGACAGAGAGAGTGGGACAGAGAGAGTGGAACAGAGAGGGGTGGACAGAGTGAGGGTGGGACTGAGAGAGGGGAGACAGAGAGGGGATGACAGAGAGAGGAGAACAGACTTAGGGGGACAGAGAGACGTGGGGCCGGGGAGGGGACAGAGAGGTGGGGGACAGAGTGAGGGTGACAGAGTGAGGGGAACAGAGAGCGGGGGGACAGATTGGGGAGGACAGAAAGAGGGGCAGAAAGAGAGGGGACAGAGAGAGGGGGACAGAGAGATGGGTAGAGAGAGAGGTGGACAGAGAAAGGGGGATAGAGAGAGGGGTAAAGAGAGAAGAGGACTGAGAGATGGGAACAGAGAAAAGGGGACAGAGAGTGGGGACAGAGGGAGGGGGACAGAGGGAGGGGGACAGAGGGAGGGGGACAGAGGGTGGGGAACAGAGAGTGGGGAACAGAGAGTGGGGAACAGAGAGATGTGGAAAGAGAGAGGGGGAAAGAGACGGGTGGACAGAGAGAGGGGGACAGAGGGAGGAGTCAGAGAGAGGGGGGACAGAGTGAGGGGGACAGAAAGATGGGGACAGAGAGAGGGGGACAGACAGAGGGGGACAGTGGGAGGTGGCCAGAGGTAGGGGGACAGAGAGAGAGGGTACAGAGAGAGGGGAACAGAGAGAGGGGGACAGAGAGAGGGCAAGAGGGAGGGCGACGGAGAGGGGAACAGAGTGAGGGGAAAAGAGAATGAATGACAGAGAAGGGGGACAGAGAGAGGGGGGACATGGAGAGGAGACAGAGAGAGGGGGGGCAAAGAGAAGGAGACAGAGAGAAGGGAACAGGGAGAAGGAGACAGAGAGAGGAGAACAGAGAGAGGGGGACAGAGATATGGAGATAGAGTGAGGGGGACAGTGGGAGGGGGGCATAGGGAGGGGAACAGAGAGAGGGGGACATGGAGAAGGGGGAGAGAGTGAGGGGGACAGAGAGAGGAACGACAGAGAGAGAGGGGTAGAGAGAAAGGAGGGACAGAGAGAGGGGAACAGAGAGTGAGAGACAGACAGAGTGGGACAGAGAGGGGGGGAATGGAGAGGGTGATGAGAGTGAGGGGGACAGAGAGCGGGGGACAGAGAGAGGGGGACAGAGAGAGGGGGGACAGAGAGAGGGGGGACAGAGAAAGCGGGACAGAGAGAGGGCGACAGAGAGGGGACAAAGAGAGGGGAACAGAGGGGCGACAGAGAGAGGGGGAACAGAGAGAGGCGAACAGAGAGAGGACAACAGAGTGAGGGGGAAAGAGGGAGGGGGACAGAGAGATGGGGATGGAGAGAGAGGGCGACAGAGAGAAGGGGACAGAGACAGTGCGGACAGAGAGAGGGGGATAGGGAGAAGGGGACAGAGAGAGAGGGTATGGAGAGGGGGGAGAGTGTGAGGGGGACAGAGAGAGGAGGGGCAGAGAGAGGGGGATGGAGAGAGGGGGGAGAGAGTGAGGGGGACAGAGAGAGGAGGGACAGAGAGAGAGAGGGAGACAGACAAAGGAGGGAGAGAGAGGGCGAATGATTGGGCGACAGAGAGGGGAACAGAGAGTGAGAGACAGAGAGAGGGGGACGGAGAGAGGGGGAACAGAGAGAGGGCGACAGAGTGAGGGGGACAGAGGGTGGGGTACGGAGAGAGGTGAGACAGAGGGAATGGGACAGAGAAAGGGGGACAGAGAGAGGGCGACAGAGAGGGGACAGAGAGAGTGTGGACAGAGAGAGTGGGGACAGAGAGAGTGGGGACAGAGAGAGCGGGGACAGAGAGAGGCGGACAGAGAGAGAGGGATAGAGAGAGGGGGAACAGACAGAGGGGGAAAGAGTGGGGATGGACAGAGAGAGGGGGACCAAGAGAGGATGGACAGAGAGAGGCGGACAAAGAGAGGGGACAGAGAGAGGGGACAGAGAGTGGGAGTACAGAGAGAGGGGGACAGAGAGAGGTGGACGTGGAGGGAGGAACGAGAGAGGGGGACGAAGAGAGGGGACAGAGAGAGAGGAGCAGAGGGAGGGGTTCAGAGAGGGGGACAGACAGAGAGAGAGAGGGGGATAAAGAGAGGGCCGACACAGAGAGGGGAACAGAGAGAAGGGAACAGAGAAAAGGGAACAGAGGGAAGGGGACAGAGAGAGGGGAACAGAGATGGGGGGGACAGAGAGAGTGGGACAGAGATACGGGGATAGAGTGACGGGAACAGAGATAATGGGACAGACTGAGTGCGGACAGAGAGAGGGGGACAGAGAGAGGAGGGACAGAGAAAGGGTGACAGAGAGAGTGGGACACAGTGAGGGGGGAGAGTGAGAGGGGGAAAAAGAGAGGGGAGAGAGAAAAGGGAACAGAGGTAAGGGGACAGAGAGAAGGAGACAGATAGAGGGGGACAGAGGGAGGGGGAGAGAGAAGGGTTCAGAAAGAGGGGAACAGAGAGTGGGGGACAGAGAGGGGGGACAGAGAGAGGGGGACAGAGAGAGGGGGGACAGAGAGAGGGGGACATGGAGACGGGGAGAGAGTGAGGGGAGACAGAGTGAGGGGAGACAGAGTGAGGGGGAGAGAGAGATGGGGACAGAGAGTGGGGGACAGAGAGAGGGGGACAGAGGGAGGGGGAAGAGGTTGAGGGGGACAGAGAGAAGGAGACAGAGAGAGGGGGACATAGAGAGAGGGGGAGAGGGTGAGGGGGACAGAGAGAAGGAGACAGAGAGAGGGGGAAGAGGTTGAGGGGGACAGAGAGAAGGAGACAGAGAGAGGGGGACATAGAGAGTGGGACAGAGATAGGGAAACAGGGTGAGGGGGACAGAGAGAAGGAGACAGAGAGAGGGGGACATAGAGAGGGGGACAGAGAGAGGGAGACAGAGAGAGGAGGATAGAGGGATGAGAGCAGAGAGTGGGGGACAGAGAGAGGGGGACATAGAGAGGGGGCAGAGAGTGAGGGGACAGAGAAAGGGGTGAAAGAGAGAGGGCGAATGATTGAGCGACAGAGAGGGGAACAGAGAGTGAGAGACAGAGAGAGGGGTCAGAGAGAGGGGGACATGGAGAAGGGATAACAGTGAGGGGGACAGAGAGAGGGGGGACAGAGAGAGCAGGACAGAGGATGGGGGACGGAGAGAGGATGGGCAGATAGGGGGACAGAGCGAGGGGGAACAGATAAAGGGGGACAGAAAGAGGGGAACAGAGAGAGGGGGACAGAGAGAGGACGACAGAGTGAGGGGACAGAGAGACGGGGGACAGTGAGAAGCGGGACAGAGGGGGGGGGACAGAGTGAATGGGACAGAGAAAGGGGGACAGAGAGAGGGCAACAGAGAGGGGACAGAGAGAGGGTGGATAGAGTGACGGTGGACAGATAGACGGGGACAGTGCGAAGGGGGACAGAAAGAGGGGAACAGAGAGAGGGGAACAGAGAGAGGGGGACAGAGAGAGAACGACAGAGTGTGGGGGACAGAGGGAGGGGGTCAGAGAAAGGCGGGCCAGAGAGAGGGGGAAAGAGAGGGTGGACAGAGAGAGGGGGACAGACAGAGGGGGACAGACAGAGGGGGACAGAGGGAGGGGGCCAGAGGTAGGGGGACAGAGAGAGGGTACAGAGAGAGGGCAAGAGGGAGGGCGACAGAGAGGGGAACAGAGTGAGGGGAAAAGAGAATGGACGACAGAGAGGGGGGACAGAGAGAGGGGGGACATGCAGAGGAGACAGAGAGGGGGGGGCAAAGAGAAGGAGACAGAGAGAAGGGGACAGGGAGAAGGAGACAGAGAGAGGAGAACAGAGAGAGCAGGACAGAGATATGGAGATAGAGTGAGGGGAACAGAGAGAGGAGGGACAGAGAGAGGGAGACAGAGAGAGGGGGACAGAGAGAGGGGGATAGAGAGAGGGGGGACAGAGAGAGGGGGATAGAGAGAGGGGGGACAGAGAGAGGGGGATAGAGAGAGGGGGGGACAGAGAGAGGGGGATAGAGAGAGGGGGACAGAGAGACGGGGATAGAGAGAGGGCGATAGAGAGAGGGCGATAGAGAGAGGGGGACAGAGTGAGGATGGACAGAGAGAGGGGGACAAAGAGAGGGGGGGACTGAGAGAGGATGTACAGAGAGAGGGTTAAAAGAGAGAGGGCGGACCAAGAGAGAGGGGACAGAGAGAGAGGGGACAGAGAGAGTGGGGACAGAGAGAGGGGGGACAGAGAGAGAGGGGACAGAGTGGGGACAGAGAGAGAGGGGACAGAGAGGGGGACAGAGAGAGGGGGGACATGGAGAGGAGACAGAGAGAGGGGGACAAAGAGAAGGAGACAGAGAGAAGGGAACAGGGAGAAGGAGACAGAGAGAGGAGAACAGAGAGAGGAGGACAGAGATATGGAGATAGAGTGAGAGGAACAGAGAGAGGAGGGACAGAGATATGGAGATAGAGTGAGAGGAACAGAGAGAGGAGGGAAAGAGAAAGGGTGACAGAGAGAAGGGGACACCGAGAGGGGGTACAGAGAGAGGGGGACAAAGAGAGGGGACAGAGAAAAGGGAACAGAGGGAAGGGGACCGAGAGAAGGGGATAGAGAGAGGGGAACAGAGAGTGGGGGACAGAGAGGGTGGGACATGGAGAGGGGGGACATGGAGTCGGGGGAGAGAGTGAGGGGAGACAGAGTGAGGGGGACAGAGAGATGGGGACAGAGAGAGGGGGACAGAGGGAGGGGGACAGCAAGAGGGGGATAAAGAGAGGGGGACAGAGAGAGAGGGCATGGAGAGGGGGGAGAGAGTGAGGGGGACAGAGAGAGGATGGACAGAGAGTGAGGGGGACAGAGAGAAGGAGACAGAGAGAGGGGGACATAGAGAGGGGGCAGAGAGTGAGGGGGACAGAGAGAGGGGTGAAAGAGAGAGGGCGAATGATTGTGCGACAGAGAGGGGACCAGAGAGTGAGAGACAGAGAGAGGGGGACAGAGAGAGGGGGACAGAGAGAGGGGGGGCATGGAGAGGGGGTGAGATTGAGGGGGAAAGAGAGCGGGGGGACAGAGAGAGCGGTTCAGAGGGTGGGGACGGAGAGAGGGGGGACAGAGAGAGGGGGTCAGAGAGTGGGGGGACAGAGAGATTGGGACAGAGAGAGGGGGGCAGATAGGGGGACAGAGAGAGGGGGAACAGAGAGAGGGCGACAGAGTGAGGGGGACAGAGGGTGGGATACGGAGAGAGGGGAGACAGAGGGAATGGGACAGAGAAAGGGGGACAGAGAGAGGGCGACAGAGGGGGCACAGAGAGAGGGTGGATAGAGAGAGTGGGGACAGAGAGAGAGGAGACAGAGAGAGGGGGGACAGAGTGAGGACGACAGAGTGATGGGGACAGAGAGAGGGGGAAGAGGGAGGGGCCAGAGGTAGGGGGACAGAGAGAGGGGGGACAGAGAGAGGGGTACAGTGGGAGGGGGCCAGAGGTAGGGGGACAGAGAGAGGGGGGACAGAGAGAGGGGGACAGAGAGAGGGGGACAGAGAGATGGGGACAGAGAGAGGGGGGATAGAGAGAGGGGGACAGAGAGAGGGGGACAGAGAGATGGGGACAGAGAGAGGGGGGATAGAGAGAAGGGGACAGAGAGAGGGGGACAGAGTGAGGATGGACCGAGAGAGCGGACAAAGAAAGGGGACAGAGAGAGGGGTACAAAGAGCTGGTCAGAGAGAGGGGACAGAGAGAGAGGAACAGAGAGAGGGTAACAGAGAGAGTGGGGACAGACAGAGGGGGATAAAGAGAGGGGGGACAAGGAGACGGGTACAAAGAGAGGGTCAGAGAGAGAGGACAGAGAGAGAGGAACAGAGAGCGGGGGTACAGAGAGAGGGGACCAGAGAGAGTGGGGACAGAGAGAGGGGGATAAGGAGAGGGGGAGCAGAGAGAAGGGGACAGAGAGAGGGGGACAGAGGGAGGGGGACTGAGAGAAGGGATAGAGAGAGGGGGATAGAGTGAGGGGAGCAGAGAGAAGGGGACAGAGAGAGGGGAGAAAGTTACGAGGACAGAGAGGGGGTGGACAGAGATTGGGGAACTGAGAGAGGGGGACAGAGAGAGGGGGCAGGGAGAGAGGGGCAGGGAGAGGGGGGACAGAGAGAAGGGGACAAAGAGAAGGAGACAGAGAAATGGGGGGCTGAGAGAGGGGGACAGAGAGAGGATGAACAGAGTGAGGGGGAACAGAGAGAGGGTGGACAGAGAGAGGAGGGACAGAGAGAGGGGGGACTGAGAGAGGAGGACAGAAAAAGTGGGGACAGAGAGGGGGGGACAGAGAGAGGATGGACAGAGAGGGGGGACAGAGAGAGAATGGACAGAGAGAGGGGGACAGAGAGAGGGGGATAGAGAGAGAATGGACAGAGAGAGGGGGCAGAGAGAGAATGGACAGAGAGAGGGGGACAGAGAGAGAATGGACAGAGAGAGGGGGCAGAGAGAGGGGGACAGAGAGAGGAGGACAGAGAAAGTGGGGACAGAGAAAGTGGGGACAGAGAGAGGGGAACAGGGAGAAGGGGACAGAGGGAGGAGGACGTGGAGAGGGGGACAGAGAGAAGGGATAGAGTTACGAGGACAGAGAGAGGGTGCACAGAGAGTGGGGAACAGAGAGAGGGGGTCAGAGAGAGGGGACAGAGAGAGGGGGGACAGCGAGAGGGGTACAGAGAGAAGGGGCACAGAGAGACGGGGGACAGAGAGAGGGGTACAGAGAGAGGGGGACAGAGAGAAGGGGCACAGAGAGACGGGGGACAGAGAGAGGGGTACAGAGAGAGGGGGACAGAGGGTGGGGGATGGAGAGCGGGGAGACAGAGATAGGGGTGTCAGAGAGAGGGGGACAGAGAGAGGGGGTCAGAGAGAAGGGAGACAGAGAGAGAGGAGGGACAGAGAGATAGGGACAGAGAGGGGGGGTAGACAGGGGGTCAGAGCGAGAGTGGACAGAGAGAGTTGGGACAGAGAGAGGGGAACAGAGAGAGCGGAACAGGGGGGAGACAGAGAGAGGGGGTACAGAGAGAGTCGAGCAGAGAGAGGGGGGACAGAGAAAGGGGGACAGAGAGCGGGCAACAGAGTGAGGGGGACAGAGGGAGGGGACAGAGTGAGGGGGACAGTGAGGGGGGGCATATATGGGGGGACAGCGTGAGGAGGGATAAAAGACAGGAGGACAGGGAGGGTGGACAGAGCGAGGGTGGGACAGTGAGAGGGGGCAGAGAGAGGGGTACAGAGAGAGGGGAGACAGACAGAAAGGGGGATAAAGAGAGGGGGACAGAGAGAGGGGAACAGTGAGAGTGGAGACAGACAGAAAGGGGGATAAAGAGAGGGGGACAGAGAGAGGGGACAGAGAGAAGGGGACAGAGAGAAGTGGACAGAGAGAGGGGGGCAGAGAGAAGGGAAAAGAGAGAAGGGGACAGAGAGAGGAGGGACAGAGAGAGGGGGTAAGGGAGAGGGGCAGAGAGAGTGGGGACAGAGAGATGGGGGATAGAAAAGGGGGACAGCGAGAGGGGGAGAATGAGAGGGGTACAGAGAGAGGGGGGTAAGAGAGTGGGGACAGACTTGGGGGACAGACAGAGGGTGAAAGAGTAGGGGAACAGAAAGGAGGGGACAGAGAGAGGGGGTAAGAGAGAGGGGCAGAGATATTTGGGACAGAGAGAGGGGGACAGAGAATGGGGGACAGACAGAGGGAGGTCAGAGAGAGGGACAGAGCAGGGTGCAGACTGAGGGGGCAGAGTTGGGTACAAATGGGGGGACAGAGAGAGGGGGCAGAGAGAGAGGAACAGAGATAACGGGACTGAGAGAGGGGACAGAGAGAGGGGGACAGGGAGAGAGGGAGGACAGAAAGGGGGGACAGAGAGGGGGGAAATGGAGAGGGTTGACAGAGGGAGGGGGACAGAGAGAGGGGGACAGAAAGAAGGGGAAAGAGAGAGGGGGCAGAGAGATTTGGGACAGAGAGAGGGTGACAGAGAGAGCGTGACATTGAGAGTGGGACAGAGAGAGAGGGTGGAAAATGAGGGGGACAGAGAGAGGGGGGGACAGAGAGGGAGACGGAGAGAGGGGTACAGAGAGAGAGGGCGGAAAGGGGGGGATCAGAGGGGTGGGGACAGAGAGAGGGTGGACAGAGAGAAGGGGACAGAGAGAGGAGGACAGAGAGAGAGGAACAGAGATAACGGGACTGAGAGAGGGGACAGAGAGAGGGGGACAGGGAGAGAGGGAGGACAGAAAGGGGGGACAGAGAGGGGGGAAATGGAGAGGGTTGACAGAGGGAGGGGGACAGAGAGAGGGGGACAGAAAGAAGGGGAAAGAGAGAGGGGGCAGAGAGATTTGGGACAGAGAGAGGGTGACAGAGAGAGCGTGACATTGAGAGTGGGACAGAGAGAGAGGGTGGAAAATGAGGGGGACAGAGGGGGGGGGGACAGAGAGGGAGACGGAGAGAGGGGTACAGAGAGAGAGGGCGGAAAGGGGGGGGATCAGAGGGGTGGGGACAGAGAGAGGGTGGACAGAGAGAAGGGGACAGAGAGAGGAGGACAGAGAGAGAGGGGACAGAGAGAGGGTGGACAGAGAGAGGGTGGACAGAGAGAAGGGGACAGAGAGAGGAGGACAGAGAGAGGGGGGACAGAGAGAGAGGACAGAGAGAAGGGGACAGAGAGAGGAGGACAGAGAGAGAGGGGACAGAGAGAGGGTGGACAGAGAGAGGGTGGACAGAGAGAAGGGGACAGAAAGAGGAGGACAGAGAGAGGGGGGCAGAGAGAGGGGACAGAGAGAAGGGGACAGAGAGAGGAGGACAGAGAGAGAGGGGACAGAGAGAGGGGACAGAGAGAAGGGATGGGGGTGTACAGGGGATCAACAGAGAGGCATGGGGACAGAGAGAGGGGTATCAGAGAGCGGGGGGCCAGAGAGGGGTGGCAGAGAGTGGGGGACAGAGAGAGGAGGACAGTGAGTGGGGACAGAGAGGAGTGACAGAGAGAGTGGGGACAAACTTGGGGGACAGACAGAGGGGGCCAGAGAGAGGGGAACTGAAAGAGGGGGACAGAGAGAGGGGGGACAGAGAGAAGGGGACAGAGAGATTTGGAACAGTGAGAAGGGGACAGAGAGAGGGAGGACAGAGAGAAGGGGACAGAGAGAAGGGGAAATGGAGAAGAGAATAGATAGAAGGACACAGAGAGACCGGGACAGAGAGAGGGGCACAGAGCGGGGACAGAGAGACGGGGTACAGAGAGAGAGGTCAGAGAGAGTGGGGACAGAGAGAGGGAGGACAGAGAATAATAGACTGAGAAAACAGAGAGTGTGGGACACGGAGGGGGGACATAAAGGGGGACACAGAGACACGGGCACAGAGAGAGGAGGACAGAGAGAAGAGGGACAGAGAGAGGGGGGGACAGAGAGTGGGGACAGAGAGAGGGGTGACAGAGTGAGTGGGGACAGACTTGGGGGACAGACAGTGGGGGAAAGAGTGAGGGGGACAGAAAGGAGGGGACAGAGAGAGGGGGTAAGAGAGAGGGGCAGAGAGAGTGGGGGCAGAGAGATGGGGATAGATAAGGGGGACAGCGAGAGGGGGAGAATGAGAGGGGTACAGAGAGAGGGGGGTAAGAGAGTGGGGCAGAGAGAATGGGGACAGAGAGAGGGGGACAGAGAGAGGGGTGACAGAGAGTGGGGACAGACTTGGGGGACAGACAGAGGGTGAAAGAGTAGGGGAACAGAAAGGAGGGGACAGAGAGAGGGGGTAAGAGAGAGGGGCAGAGATATTTGGGACAGAGAGAGGGGGACAGAGAATGGGGGACAGACAGAGGGAGGTCAGAGAGAGGGACAGAGCAGGGTGCAGACTGAGGGGACAGAGTTGGGTACAAATGGGGGGACAGAGAGAGGGGGCAGAGAGAGAGGGAGGACAGAAAGGGGGGACAGAGAGGGGGGAAATGGAGAGGGGGCCAGAGAGAGGGGGACAGGGAGAGGGGGACAGAAAGAAGGGGAAAGAGAGAGGGGGCAGAGAGATTTGGGACAGAGAGAGGGTGACAGAGAGAGCGTGACATTGAGAGTGGGACAGAGAGAGAGGGTGGAAAATGAGGGGGACAGAGAGAGGGGGGGACTGAGAGGGAGACGGAGAGAGGGGTACAGAGAGAGAGGGGGGAAAGGGGGGGAGACAGAGGGGTGGGGACAGAGAGAGAGGGCAGAGAGCGAGTCGACAGAGAGAGGGGGACAGAGAGAGGGGGACAGAGAGAGGGTGGACAGAGAGAGGGGGACAGAGAGAGGGTGGACAGAGAGAAGGGGACAGAGAGAGGAGGACAGAGAGAGGGGACAGAGAGAGAGGGGACAGAGAGAAGGGATGGGGGTGTACGGGGGATCAACAGAGAGACGTGGGGACAGAGAGAGGGGTATCAGAGAGCGGGGGGCCAGAGAGGGGTGGCAGAGAGTGGGGGACAGAGAGAGGGGGGACAGAGAGAGGAGGACAGTGAGTGGGGACAGAGAGGAGTGACAGAGAGTGTGGGGACAAACTTGGGGGACAGACAGAGGGGGATAGAGAGAGGGGAATTGAAAGAGGGGGACAGAGAGAGGGGTGTAAGAGAGAGGGGGCAGAGAGATTTGGGACAGTGAGAAGGGGACAGAGAGAGGGACAGAGAGAGGGACAGAGAGACGGTGTACAGCGAGAGGGAGACAGAGAGAGGAGGGACAGAGAGTGGGGACAGAGAGAGGGGTGACAGAGAGAGTGGGGACAGACTGGGGGACAGACAGTGGGGGAAAGAGTAAGAGGAACAGAAAGGAGGGGACAGAGAGAGGGGGTAAGAGAGAGGGGCAGAGAGAGAGGGGACAGAGAGATGAGAGGTAGATAAGGAGGACAGCGAGAGGGGGAGAATGAGAGGGGGGACAGAGAGAGGGGGACAGAGAATGGGGGACAGAGAGGTAGGACAGAGAGAGGGACAGAGCAGGGTGCAGACTGAGGGGACAGAGTTGGGTACAAATGGGGGGAAAGAGAGGGGGCAGAGAGAGAGGAACAGAGATAAGGGGACAGAGAGAGAGGGCAGAGTGAGGGGGACAGAGAGAGGGCACAGAGAGAGGGGGACAGGGAGAGGAGTGACAGAGAGAGTGGGGACAAACATGGGGGACAGACAGTGGGGGAAAGAGAGAGGGGAACAGAAAGGAAGGGACAGAGAGAGGGGGGTAAGAGAGAGGGGCAGAGAGAGTGGGGACAGAGAGAGGGTGATAGAGAGGGCGGACAGAGAGGAGTGAATAGAGAGGGAAAACAGAGAGTGTGGGACACAGGGGGAGATAAAGGGGGACAGAGAGAGAGAGGGGCAGAGAGAGAGGGAGACAGAGAGGGGGCACAGAGAGATGGGGGTCAGAGACAGATTGGGCCAGAGAGAGAGAGGCGCACACAGAGAGAGAGGGGCACAGAGAGAGGTAGGACAGAGAGAGGAACAGAGAGGGGGGCAGACTGAGGGGGCAGAGTGGAGGACTCAGAGGGGGGACAGACAGAGAGGGACATAGAGAGGGGGAACAGAGAGAGGCGAACAGAGAGAGGGGGACAGAGAGAGGGGAACAGACAGAGGGGGACAGAGAGAGGGAACAGAGAGAGGGGAACACAGAGATGGGACCGAGAGTGGAGGACAGAGAGTGGGGACAGAGAGAGGGGGGACAGAGAGAGGGGGACAGAGAGAGAGGGGAACAGACAGAGGAGGACAGAGAGACGGGAATATAGAGATGGGACAGAGAGTGGAGGACAGAGAGTGGGGACAGAGAGAGGGATGACAGAGAGAGTGGGGGCAGAGAGAGGTGGGACAGAGAGGGAGGAACAGAGAGAGGGGTGACAGAGAGAGTAGGGATAAACTTGGGGGACAGAGAGAGGGGGACAGAGAGAGGGGAACAGAAAGAAGAGGACAGAGTGAGGGGGGTAAGAGAGAGGGGGCAGAGAGATTTGGGACAGAGAGCGTGACAGACAGAGGGAGGACAGAGAGGTAGGACAGAGAGAGGGACAGAGCAGGGTGCAGACTGAGGAGGCAGAGTTGGGCACAAAATGGGCAGACAGAGAGAGGGAGACAGAATGAGGGGGACAGAGAAAAGGGAACAGAGAGCGGGGAACAGTGAGAAGGGAACAGAGAGAGGGGACAGAGAGAGGGAGACAGGGAGAGGGACAGAGAGAGGGAAACAGAGAGGTGGGGACAGAGACAGGCAGGGACAGAGAGTGGGGGACAGAGAGGAGGGGGACAGAGAGAGTCAGGGACAGAGAGAGTGGGGACAGACTTGGGGGACAGACAGAGGGGGAAAGAGAGAGGGGAACAGAAAGGAGTGGACGGAGAGAGGGGTGTGAGAGAGAGGGGTGGAGAGAGAGGTGACAGAGAGAGGGGGACAGAGAGAAGGGTACAGAGAGAGGGAGGACAGAGGTGGGGGGCAGAGAAGCCGAGGCACAGAGACGGGGTGGGACAGCGAAGGGGGCAAAGAGAGAATGGGACAGAAGTGGTGACAGAGCGAAGGGAATATAGAGGGTGGGACAGAGAAAGCGGGGACAGAGTGAGGGGGACAGAGAGAGAGAGACAGAGAGAGGGAGCACAGAGAGAGTGGAGACAGAGAGAGGGGGGACAGAGAGAGTGGAGACAGAGAGAGGGGGGACAGAGAGACGGGGGACAGAGAGAGGGGTGACAGGGAGAGGGGAACAGAGATGGTGTGACAGAGTGAGGGGGACAGAGAGAGGGGTGACAGGGAGAGGGGGACAGAGAGAGAGGGACAGAGAGAGAAGGACAGAGAGAGAGGGACAGAGACCGCAGGACAGAGAGAGTGGGACAGAGAGAGGGGTGACAGAAAGTGGGGGGCAGAGAGAGGGGGGCAGAGAAGGGGGACAGGGGAGACAGAGGGTGGAACAGGGGCACAGTGGTACAGAGAGTGTTAGGAGAGAGGGAAAACTGAGAGCGGGGGTCACGGGGTGCCATAGATGGGAGTATAGAGACATGGGTGACAGAGAGAGGTCGATCAGAGAGAAGGGATACGCGGGGGTGGGGACGGATAGAGGGAACAGAGAGAGAGGGGGACAGAGAGAGGGATACAGAGAGAGAGGGGACGGAGAGAGGGGGGACAGAGGGAGGGGGCAGAGAGGGGGGAAAGGGAGGGCTGTGGATAGAGAGAGTGGGGAAAGAAAGGGGAAATATAGAGGGGGACAGAGACAGGGGATTAGAGAGAGGGGGGACAGAGAGAGGGGGACAGAGAGAGCGGGAGACAGAGAGAGGGGGAACAGAGAGAGAAGAGGGACAGCGAGAGGGGATAGAGAGAGGTGTATAGAGAGAGGGAACAGAGAGAGGGGACAGAGAGTGGGGGACACAGAGAGAGGACAGAGACGGGGGACAGAGAGATGGAGAGAGAGAGAGCGAGGGGGGAGAGAGAGAGGGGACAGATAGAGCGGATCAGAGAGAGGGGGAGAGAGAGGGGGGATAGAGAGGGGGGTGTAGAGATGGGGGAGGGAGGGGGGACAGAAACAGGAGGGACAGAGAGATGGTGAGGACAAAGAGGGGACAGAGAGAGAAGGGGACAGGGAAAGAGGGGACAGAGAAAGAGGGGTCAGAGACGGGGGAGGACAGAGGGTTGGGTACAGAGAGAGGGGGACAGAGAGAGGGAACAGAGAGATGGACAGAGAGAGAGGGCGGACAGAGAGAGGGGGTGCAGAGAGAGAGGGACAGAGAGAGGGGGACAGAGAACCCGAGGCACGGAGAGGGGGTGGGACAGAGAGTGGGTGGGAAGAGAGAAGGGGACAGAAGTGGGGACAGAGAGAAGGGGACAGAAGTGGGGACAGAGAGAAGGGGTCTGAGAAGGTGCGACAGAGAGAAAGGGACAGAGAGGGGGACAGAGAGAATGGGGACAGAGAGAGAGAGGGATAGAGAGAGGGGCGACAGAGACTGGGGGACAGTTGGGGGTACAGAGAGGGGGGCGCAGAGAGGGTGGGACAGGGGTAGATAGAGGGGGTAATGGGGGCACAGAGGGGACAGAGAGGGGGAACGGACAGCGGGGAGATGGAGAGAGGGGGCAGAGAGAGGGGGAAAGGGAGAGGGGTGGACAGAGAGAGTGGGGACAGAGAGAGAGGGCGGACAGAGAGAGGGGGTGCAGAGAGAGGGGGACAGAGAACCCGAGGCACAGAGATGGGGTGGGACAGAGAGCGGGGGAAGAGAGAAGGGGACAGAAGTGGGGACAGAGAGAAGGGGTCTGAGAAGGTGCGACAGAGAGAAGGGGACAGAGAGGGGGTCAGAGCGAGGGGGACAGAGAGAGGGGGATGGTGGCAGAGAGAGAGGGACAGAGAGAGGAGGTCAGAAAGAGAGGAGAGAGACAGAGAGAGGGGTACATAGAGAGCGGCAACAGAGAGAATGGGGACAGAGAGAGAGGGATAGAGAGAGGGGCGACAGAGACTGGGGGACAGATGGGGGGTACAGAGAGGGGGGCAGAGAGGGTGGGACGTGGGAGATAGAGGGGGTAATGGGGGCACAGAGGGGACAGAGAGAGGGGGAACGGACAGCGGGGAGATGGAGAGATGGGGCAGAGAGAGGGGGAAAGGGAGAGGGGTGGACAGAGAGAGTGGGGACAGAGAGAGAGGGCGGACAGAGAGAGGAGGGACAGAGAGAGAGGGCGGACAGGGAGAAGGGGTGCAGAGAGAGGGGGACCGAGAGAGGGGGACATAGAGAGGGGGGTATAGAGGAGGGGGGCATAGAGTGTGGGACAGAGAGAGGGCGGACAGAGAGAGAGGGGGACAGAGAGAGGGCGGACGGAGAGAGGTGGGGACAGAGAGAGGTGGGGACAGACAGAGGGTGACAGAAAGGGCGACAGAGGGGGGGACAGAGAGAGGGGGACAGAGAGAAGGGACAGACAGAGAGGGGACAGAGAGACAGGTGTCAGAAGTGGGACAGAGAGAGGAGGACAGAGTGCGGAGAGTGAGGGGGGACAGAGAGAGGGACAGAGAGACAGGGACAGAGAGAGGGGGAACAGAGAGAGGGGGAAGAGAGAGAGGTTGGACAGAGAGAAGGGTGACAGAGAGAGGGTGAAAAAGAGAGGGAGACAGAGAGAGGGGTGACAGAGAGAGGGTGACAGAGAGAGAGGGGGACAGTGAGAGGGGTGACAGAGAGAGGGTGACAGAGAGAGAGGGGGACAGAGAGAGGGGTGACAGAGAGAGTGGGGACACAGAGAGGGGTGACAGAGAGAGGGGTGACAGAGAGAGGGGTGACAGACAGAGCGGTGACAGAGTGAGGGGGACAGAGAGAGGGGTGACAGACAGAGCGGTGACAGAGAGAGGGGGACAGAGAGAGTGGGGACAGAGAGAGGGGTGACAGAGAGAGTGGGGACACAGAGAGGGGTGACAGAGAGAGGGGTGACAGAGAGAGTGGGGACACAGAGAGGGGTGACAGAGAGAGGGGTGACAGAGAGAGGGGTGACAGACAGAGCGGTGACAGAGTGAGGGGGACAGAGAGAGGGGTGACAGACAGAGCGGTGACAGAGAGAGGGAGACAGAGAGAGTGGGGACAGAGAGAGGGGTGACAGAGAGAGTGGGGACACAGAGAGGGGTGACAGAGAGAGGGGTGACAGAGAGAGTGGGGACACAGAGAGGGGTGACAGAGAGAGGGGTGACAGAGAGAGGGGTGACAGACACAGCGGTGACAGAGAGAGGGGGACAGAGAGAGTGGGGACAGAGAGAGGTGTGACAGAGTGAGGGGGACAGAGAGAGGGGTGACAGACAGAGCGGTGACAGAGAGAGGGGGACAGTGAGAGGGGTGACAGAGAGAGGGTGACAGAGAGAGGGGGTCAGAGAGAGGGGTGACAGAGAGAGTGGGGACACAGAGAGGGGTGACAGAGAGAGGGGTGACAGAGAGAGGGGTGACAGACAGAGCGGTGACAGAGTGAGGGGGACAGAGAGAGTGGGGACAGAGAGAGGGGTGACAGAGAGAGTGGAGACAGTGAGAGGGGTGACAGAGAGAGAGGGTGACAGAGAGAGGGAGACAGAGAGGGGGTGACAGAGAGAGGGGGACAGAGAGAGGGCGACAGAGAGAGGGTGGATAGAGAGAGTGGGACACAAAGAGGGGGAGATAGAGAGAGGGGGAGACAGAGAGAGGGGAAACTGAGAGAGGGGGACAGAGAGAGGTGGGACAGAGAGAGGGGAAACTGAGAGAGGGGGACAGAGAGAGGGGGGACTGAGAGAGGGGGACAGAGGGGGGGGAACAGAGAGAGAGGGGACAGAGAAAGAGGGACAGAGAAAGGGGACAGAGAAAGGTGGACAGAAAGAGAGGTGGACAGAGGGAGGTGGCACAGAGAGAGGGGTGGCAGAGGGAGGTGGCACAGAGAGATGGGGACAGAGATGGGAGACAGAGCTGGGAGACAGAGAGATGAGGGACCGAGAGAGGGGTCGTAGGAGGGCAGAGAGAGGGGTTCAGGGAGAGGCGGCCTCTTTCTCTGTCCCCCTCTCTCGGTCCCCACTCTCTCTATCCAACCCTCTCCCTTTCCCCCTCTCTCTGCCCCCAACCATTATCCCCCCTCTCCGTACCTCCCCTCTGACCCCCATCCTCCCCCTCTCTCTCTCCGACCTCTCTCTGTCTCCCGTGTCTCTGTACCTCCCTCTATGTCCCCCCGTGACACCCGCTCTCTGTTTTCCATCTCTCTTAACCACTCTCTGTTCCCCCCTGTGCCCCCATTCCCCCATCTGTCTCCCCCCATCCCCCACACTGTCCCCCCTCTCTGTCACCCTCTCCCTCTGCCCCGCTCTCTGTCACCCCTCCCTCTGTCACCCCCTCCCTCTGTCACCCCTCTCTCTGTCCCACTGTCTGTCCCCCTGACTCTGTCCCTCTCTCTCTGTTCCCTTCTCTCTGTTTCCGCTCTCTCTGTATGCCTCTCACTGTTCCCCCTCTGTCTCTCGCCTCTCTCTCTCTGTCCCCGTCTCTCCGTCACCCCACTCTCTGTCCCTCCCCCACTCTGTCCCCCACTCTCTGACCCCCTCAACTGTCCCCCTCTCTCTGTCCCTCTCTCTCTGTCCCTCCCCCAATCTGTCCCCCACTCTCTGACCCCCTCAACTGTCCCTCTCTCTCTATCCCCCACTCTCAGTCACCCACCTCTCACTGTCCTCCCTCTGTGACTCTCTCTGTCCCCATTCTCTTTTCCCCCGTCCTCTCTGGACACACCTCTCTGTGCCCACTCACTCTACCTCCCTCTCTCTGTACCCACTCTCCCTGAACCCCTCCCTGTGTTCCCCTCTTACTGTAACCCTCTCTCTGTCCCCCTCTCTCTGTCCCCCTCTCTCTGACCCCTCTCTCTTTCTCCCCCTCTCTCTATTCCCGTCTCTCTGTCCCTCTCTATATGTCACTTTCTCTCTGTACCCCCCTCTGACCCCCCACTCTCCTTACCACCTCTCTCTGTCCCCCGAGACAGAGAGGGGAGACAGTGAGAAGGGGACAGAGGGGCAGGACAGAGAGAAGGGGACAAAGAGGGGGAAAGAGAGAGGGGTGACAGAGAGAGAGGGAGATAGCAAGAGGTGGGACAGAGAGAGGGGACACAGAGAGAGGGGACACAGAGAGAGTGGGGACAGAGAGAGGGGGGACAGTGAGAGGGGGGTCAGAGAGAGACGGGGCAGAGAGAGAAGGGGCAGAGAGAGGGGGACAGAGAGAGGGGGAACAAAGAGGAAGGGGGGCAGAGAGAAGGGGGGACAGAGATCAGGGAGACAGAGCAAGGGGGCACAGAGAGAGGGCAGACAGAGGGGGGACAGAGAGAAGGGGACAGTGAGGGTGGGGACAAAGAGAGGGGGAACAGAGAGGGGGGAACAGAGAGGGTGGGACAGAGAGGGAGGACAGAGAGGGGGGACAGAGAGAGGGTGACAGAGAGGGTGGAACAGAGAGAGAGGTCAGAGAGAGGAGACAGAGGTGGGAGGGGGCGGACAGAGAGGGGGGGACAGAGAGCGGTGGGACAGAGAGAGGGGGACGGTAAAAGGGGGACAGAGAGAGTGGGGATAGAGAGACAGGGACAGTAAAAGGAGAACAGAGAGAGGGGGGATAGAGAGTGGGGGGACAGACAGAGGTGGACAGAGCAAGCGGGTGATAGAAAGGTGGCACAGAGAGGGGGCCAGAGAGAGGGGGGACAGAGAGAGGGGAGTCAGAGAGAGGGGGGAACAGAGAGAGGGGGAACAAAGATGAAGGGGGACAGAGTGAAGCGGGGACAGAGATCAGGGAGACAGAGCGAGGGGGCACAGAGAGAGTGCAGACAGAGGGGGGACAGTGAGAAGGGAACAGTGAGGGGGGACAAAGAGAGGACGGACAGAGACGGTGGGGACAGAGAGGGTGGACAGAGAGGGGGGACAGAGAGGGGGGACAGAGAGAGGGGGCAGAGAGAGGAAGGCACAGAGAGGGGGACAGTAAGAGGGGGGCAAAGAGAATGGGGATAGAGAGAGAGGGACAGTAAGAGGAGGACAGAGAGAGGGGGACCAGAGAGAGGGGCACAGCGTGGGAGACAGAGATGGGAGACAGATAGACAGGGGACTGAGAGAGGGGTCATAGGGGGGCAGAGAGAGGGGTTCAGGGAGAGGGGCACAGTGAGAGGGGGGAACAGAGAGAGAGGGGGAACAAAGAGGAAGGGGGACAGAGAGAAGTGGGGACAGAGATCAGGGAGACAGAGCAAGGGGGCACAGAGAGAGGGCAGACAGAGGGGATACAGAGAGAAGGGAACAGTGAGGGGGACAAAGAGAGGATGGACAGAGACGGGGGGACAGAGAGATGGGGGACAGAGATGGGGGACAGAGAAGGTGGGACAGAGCGTGGCGTCAGAGAGAGGAGACAGAGGGAGGGAGAGGGCGGACAGACAGAGGAGGACAGAGAGGGAGGACTGAGAGGGGGACAGAGCGAGGGGAGACAGAGAGAGGGGAACAGAGAGAGGGGGATAGAGAGAGGGGGACAGAGAGAGGGGGACAGTAAAAGGGGGACAGAGAGAGTGGGGACAGAGAGAATGGGGACAGACAGAGGTGGACAGAGCGAGCGGGAGATAGAAGAGAGGCACAGAGAGGGGGCCAGAGAGAGGGGCACAGAGAGAGGGGGACAGCGATGGGGGGACAGGGAGAGAGGGTGGACAGAGAGAGGCTACAGAGAGAGAGGGACCGAGAGGAGGGGACAGAGAGGGGGGAGATAGAGAGGGGGGCACAGAGAGTGAGGGCGGACAGAGAGGGGGGGACAGTGAGGAGGGGACAAAGGGGGGACATAGAGAAGGGGTCGGGGACAGAGAGAGGGTGGACAGAGAGGGACGACAGAGAGAGAGGGACATGGGGGGCAGAATGAGGAGAGACAGAGAGAGGGAGACAGAGAGAGGGGGGACAGAGAGAGGGGGGACAGAGAGAGGGGGGACAGAGAGAGGGATGACAGAGAGAGAGGGACATGGGGGGCAGAGTGAGGAGAGACAGAGAGAGGGGGGACAGAGAGAGGGGGGACAGAGAGAGGGGGGGACAGAGAGAGGGGGAACAGAGAGAGGGAGACAGAGAAAGGGAGACAGAGAGAGGGGGACAGAAAGAGGGGGATTGAGAGACGTGGGGACGGAGTGAGGGGATGGGGGGATCAGAGTGTGGGACAGAGAGTGGGTGGCAGAGAGTGGGGACAGAGAGTGGGGACAGAGAGAGGGGGACAGAGAGAGGGGGACAGAGAGTGGTTAAGAGAGATGGAAAACAGAGCGGGGGACACGGGGGGAAATAGAGGTGGTACAGAGACATGGGGGACAGAGAGAGGTGGTAAGAAGAGAGGGGGGTCAGAGAGGGGGGACAGAGAGAGGGGGACAGAGGAATGGGGTCACAGAGAGGAGGACAGAGAGAGGGGGGACAAAGAGAGGGGACAGAAAGAGGGGGACAGCGCAAGGGGGAGAGAGAGGGGGAATAGAGAGAGGGGGGACAGAGAGGAGGACAGAGAGATGGGGTCACAGAGAAGAGGACAGAGAGAGAGGGGGGACAAAGAGAGGGGGATAGAGAGAGGGGGACAGAAAGAGGTGGACAGAGAGAGGGGAACAGAGAGAGGGGACGGAGAGGGCGGACAGAGGTGGGGGACAGAGAGAGTGGGACAGAGATGGGGGGACAGGGAGAGAGGGTGAACAGAGAGAGGCTACAGAGAGATAGGGACCGAGAGGAGGGGACAGAGAGGGGGGAGATAGAGAGGGGGGCACAGAGAGTGAAGGCGGAAAGAGAGGGGGGGACAGTGAGAAGGGGACAAAGGGGGGACAGAGAGGAGGGGTCAGGGGGGACAGAGAGAGGGTGGACAGAGAGGGACGACAGAGAGAGAGGGACATGGGGGGCAGAGTGAGGAGAGACAGAGAGAGGGGGGACAGAGAGAGGGGGGACAGAGAGAGGGGGAACAGAGAGAGAGGGAGACAGAGAGAGGGGGACAGAGAGATGGGTCAGAAAGAGCAGGGACAGAGAGAGGGGGACAGAGAGAGGGCGACAGAGAGACGTGGGGACAGAGAGAGTGGGGACAGAGAGAGGTGGAACAGAGAGAGGGGGAACAGAGAGAGGGGGACAGAGAGAGGGGGACAGAAAGAGGGGGATTGAGAGACGTGGGGATGGAGAGAGGGGATGGGGGGATCAGAGTGGGGGGCAGAGAGTGGGGGACAGAGAGTGGGTGGCAGAGAGAGGGGGACAGAGAGTGGTTAAGAGAGATGGAAAACAAAGCGGGGGACACGGGGGGAAATAGAGGTGGTACAGAGACATGGGGGACAGAGAGAGGTGGTAAGAAGAGAGGGGGGTCAGAAAAGGGGTACAGAGAGAGGGGGACAGAGAGAGGAGGACAGAGGGGGGGCAAAGAGAGGGGGATAGAGAGAGGGGGACAGAAAGAGGTGGACAGAGAGAGGGGACGGAGAGGGCGGACAGAGGTGGGGGACAGAGAGATTGGGGACAGAGTGGCGTGGGGATAGAGAGAGGGGGGACAGAGAGACGTGGGGACAGAGAGAGGTGATCGGAGTGGAGGGCAGAGAGTGGGAGACAGAGCAAGGGGGTACAGAGAGAGGGCAGACAGAGGGGATACAGAGAGAAGGGAACAGTGAGGGGGTCAAAGAGAGGATTTACAGAGAGGGGGGGACAGAGAGAGGGGGGACAGAGACAGGGGGGGCAGAGAGAGTGGGAAACAGAGAGGGGGGAACAGAGCGTGGGGTCAGAGAGAGGAGACAGAGGGAGGGACAGGGCGGACAGAGAGAGGAGGACAGAGGGAGGACCGAGTGGGGGTACAGAGAGAGGGCAGACAGACAGAGGGGAACAGAGAGAGGGGGATAGAGAGAGGGGGACAGTAAAAGGGGGACAGAGAGAGTGGGGACAGACAGAGGTGGACAGAGCGAGCGGGAGATAGAACGGACGCACAGAGAAGGGGAACAGAGAGAGGGGGACAGAGAGATGGGTTTAGGGAGAGAGGGTGGACAGGAGGGGGTACAGAGAGAGGGACAGAGTGAGGGGGACAGAAATGGGGGGACAGGGAGAGAGGGCGGTCAGAGCGAGGGGGACAGAGAGAGGGGGACAGAGATGGGGGGAGAGGGAGAGAGGGTGAACAGAGAGAGGCTTCAGAGACAGAGGGACCGAGAGGAGGGGACAGAGAGGGGGGAGATAGAGAGGGGGGCACAGAGAGTGAGGGCGGACAGAGAGGGGGGGACAGTCAGAAGGGGACAAAGGGGGGACAGAGAGAAGGGGTCGGGGGGACAGAGAGAGGGTGGACAGAGAGATACGACAGAGAGAGGGACGTGGGGGCAGAGTGAGAAGAGACAGAGAGAGGGAGACAGAGAGAGGGGGACAGAGAGAGGGTGACGGAGAGACGTGGGGACACAGATACTGTGTGGGGACAGAGAGTGGGTGACAGAGAGGGGGGACAGAGAGTAGGTGACAGAGAGAGGGGGACAGAGAGAGGGGGACAGAGAGTGGTTAAGAGAGATGGAAAACAGAGCGGGGGACACGGGGGGAAATAGAGGTGGTACAGAGACATGGGGGACAGAGAGAGGTGGTAAGGAGAGAGGGGGGTCAGAGAGGGGGGAAAAGAGAGGGGGTCAGAGAGATGGGGACAGCGTGAGGGGGACAGAGAGAGGGGGATAGAGAGAGGTGGACAGAGCGATGGGGTCACAGAGAGGAGGACAGAGAGATGGGGTCAAAGAGAAGAGGACAGAGAGAGGGGGGACAAAGAGAGGGGGATAGAGAGAGGGGGACAGAAAGAGATGGACAGAGAGAGGGGAACAGAGAGAGGGGACGGAGAGGGCAGACAGAGGTGGGGGACAGAGAGAGTGGGACAGAGATGGGGGGACAGGGAGAGAGGGTGGACAGAGAGAGGCTACAGAGAGAGAGGGACCAAGAGGAGGGGACAGCGAGGGGGGAGATAGAGAGGGGGGCACAGAGAGTGAAGGCGGACAGAGAGGGGGGGACAGCGAGAAGGGGAAAAAGGGGGGACAGAGAGGAGGGGTCAGGGGGGACAGAGAGAGGGTGGACAGAGAGGGACGACAGAGAGTGAGAGGGACGTGGGGGGTAGAGTGAGGAGAGACAGAGTGAGGGAGACAGAGAGAGGGGGACAGAGAGAGAGGGGACAGAGAGAGGGACAGAGAGAGAGGGGACAGAGAGAGGGGGACAGAGAGAGGGGAACAGAGAGAGGGGTGACAGAGAGAGGGGTGACAGAGAGAGCGGGACAGAGAGAGGGGTGACAGAGAGAGAGGGGGACAGAGAGAGAGGGGACAGAGAGAGGGGTGACAGAGAGAGAGGGGGACAGAGAGAGGGGTGACAGAGAGAGAGGGGGACAGAGAGAGGGGTGACAGAGAGAGAGGAGGACAGAGAGAGGGGGACAGAGAGAGAGGGGGACAGAGAGAGGGGTGACAGAGAGAGGGGCGACAGAGAGAGAGGGGGACAGAGAGGGGGACAGAGAGAGGGGTGACAGAGAGAGGGGTGACAGAGAGAGAGGGGGACAGAGAGAAGGGTGACAGAGAGAGGGGTGACAGAGAGAGGGGACAGAGAGAGGGGTGACAGAGAGAGGCGTGACAGAGAGAGGGGTGACAGAGAGAGGGGTGACCGAGAGGGGGCGACAGAGAGAGGGGGGGGAACAGAGAGAAGGGTGACAGAGAGAGGGGTGACAGAGAAAGAGGGTCAGAAAAAGGGGGCAGAGAGAGGGTGGACAGAGAGAGGTAACTGACCCCCCTTTGTAGCCGAGGGGATCAATCCCTTGAACAGAGCAAGCTGGAGAATTCAACACTAAAACCAATCTGTACGGACCCGCTGGAGACCTGAAACATCAGTACAGAGATTGCTGAAGAAGCTCAGCATGTCCGGCAGCATCTCTGATGGGAGAGGGAGAAAGAGACAGACAGAGTTCACCTTTCAATCCAGTGATTTCTGCGGGAAAGCTCCTTCAGAACAGACCGTTTTGAGGAAGGGTCACTTGAAATGTGAATTGTTCCTCTCTCTCCTCACCGTTGTTACTGAATATCCCCAGCCATCTGTTTGCTTGAGAATTTGATCTGACCTGATCCAAGCGTCACTGAGTCATTCAGTCTGTGCTCAATGCCCTGAGGCTGCTTCTGCTGAAAGTTGACAAACAGGTTTAAAGCTTTATAAGTTGTTGTATTCGGCGGGCGGGCTACATGGGAGAACAGATACAGAACACAGGCACTTCACAAAGATCCTTATCAATGTAACTTTGTGATGTTAATTCAGAAGGAACAGCTCAGAGCTAACATTTCAGTTAATCAGCCAAGGGGAGTGTATATGTCATGGCAAAGACTTGTTGTAAAGAATATACAGAACTGAACTTTAGTGACTGTGTTTGTACGGAGAGTTTTTTTGTGAATAAAGTCTCTTTTTGAAATTGATATAAATATTTTTTCGAGGAGGATCAAGCATCTTGAGCTTGTGGAGGCATTGCCCTTGTCCCTATTGGTTCTTAAATAAACACAAGACAAGTTAGATACTCCCCGGGTATACACATCAAACGGTCATTGATGGGGAGGAGATGGTGGGATTGTCAGGGGGGCTCAGTGTTGCCTCACCCCACCCGGGTTCGATTCCAGCCTCGGGCGACTGTCTGTGTGGAGTTGGCACATTCTCCCCGTGTCACTGTCCAAAGATGTGCAGGCTAGGTGGATTAGCCAGAGGGAATGATGGGATACAGGGATTGGGGGTGGGGGGGGGCTGGGGGTGATGGGATGCTCTGCCGAGGGACAGTGTGAGCCTGATAGGCCGAATGGCCTGCTTCCACATCTTAGCGAATCTATGATCAATCCAGAGACCGAAATAATGTTCTGGACCCTGGGCTCCAATCTTGGGGGAGGCTGTGGCTCACCACAGTGAGAACAGGTTTGGGGATGGACACCGTCCAAGGGGGTAACAGGTTTGTTTTCTGAGGTGTTGAGGGCATGAATGTTCTGTCGAGGGGCTTTGGGGATAAACTTACTGAGGGGATGGTTTCTAAGGTATTGAGGGAGCACTATCTGTCAGTACACGGTGCAGATGGTCGCAAGGTACAGATACACTTCACAGAACATAGAACATAGAACAGTCCAGCACAGAACAGGCCATTCAGCCCAAGATGTTGTGCCGACCACTGATCCTCATGTAAGGTAAACCGAATGAACGAACTTTCAAATTTCTGTGACCATATGCACGTCCAGCAGCCTCTTAAATATCCCCACTGACCGGCTTCCACAACTACAGCTGGCAACGGATTCCATGCTCTCACAGCTGTCTGCATAAGGAACCCGCCTCTGACATCCCCTCTCTCCTTTCCGCCAAACAGCTTAAAACTGTCACTCCTTGTGTTAACAATTTCTGCCTTGGGAAAAAGACTCTGGCTATCAACTCTATCTATGCCTCTCATTATCTTGTATACCTCAAATAGGTCCCATCTCTTCCTTCTTTTTTCCAGTGAAAAGAAGTCCGAGCTCAGTCAACCTCTCTTTGTAAGATAAGCCCTCCATTCCAGGCAGCATCCTGGTAAACCTCCTCTGAACCCTCTCCAAAGCATCCACATCTTTCTTAAAACAGGGTGACCAGAACTGGTCGCAGTGTTCCAAGTGCGGTCTGACCAAAGTTTTATAGAGCTGCAACAAGATCTCACGGTTCTTAAACTCAATCCCCCTGTTAATGAAAGCCAAAACACCATATGCTTTCTTAACAACCCTGTCCTCTTGGGTAGCCATTTTAAGGGATCTATGTACCTGCACACCAACATCCTTCTGTTCCTCCACACTGCCAAGAATCCTATCCTTAATCCTGTACTCAGCTTTCAAATTCGACCTTCCAACATGCATCACCTCGCATTTATCCAGGTTGAACTCCATCTGCCACTTCTCAGCCCATCTCTGCATCCTGACAATGTCCTGCTGCAGCCTACAACATCTCTCTCTATACTGACAACGATACCTCCAACCTCTATGTCATCTGCAAACTTGCTAGCCTATCCTTCAATCTCCTCATCCAAGTCATTAACAAAAATTGCGAAGTGTAGGCCCAACAACAGAGCCCTGTGGAACACCACTCAACACTGACTTCCAGGGAGAATATTTTACTTCTACTCCCACTCGCTGTCTTCTGTCCAACAGGTAATTCTGTATCCAGACAGCTAAGTCTCCCTGTATCCCATTCCTCCTGACCTTCTGAACGAGCCTACCATAGGGAACTTTATTAAATGCCTTGCTGAAGTCCAGATACACCACATTCACAGTTCGACCCTCATCAACTTGTCTAGTAACATCCTCAAAGAACTCAATAAGATTTGTGAGGCATGACCTGCCCCTCACAAAGCCGTGCTGACTGCATTTAATCAAACCATGCTCTTCCAGATGGTCATAAATCCTATCCCTCAGAATCCTTTCTAACTCCTTGCAGACGACAGACGTGAGACTGACTGGTCTGTAATTGCTGGGGATTTCCCTATTTCCTTTGTTGAAGAGAGGAATTACATTTGCCTCCCTCCAGTCCTCAGGTACGACTCCAGTGGAGAGCGAGGATGCAAAGATCTTCGCAAGCGGCGAAGCTGTCACATTTCTCTCTTCCTAAAGCAGCCGAGGACAAATCTGGTCTGGCCCTGGAGACTTGTCAATCATAACATTCGTCAAAAATTTCAGCACATCAGCTTCCTCAATCTCTATCTGATCCAGCATGCTTACCTGCTCCTCAATGGTTTCATTCACTACAAGGTCCTTTTCTTTAGTAAAGACAGAAGCAAAAAACCCATTTAGGGCTCCCCGTGCCCCCTCAGACTCTACACACAAGTTCCCTATGCTATCCCTGATCGGTTCTCCTCCTTATTTGATCATTCTCTTATTCCTCACATACGTGTAAAATGCCTTTGGATTCTCCCTAATCCTTCCTGCCAAGCCTTTCTTGTGCTCCCTCCTGGCTCTCCTCAGACCATTTTTGAGCTCCTTCCCCGCCTGCCTGTAATCCTCTAGAGCTGAGCAAGACCTTAGCTTCCTCCACCTTACGTAAGTGGCCTTCTTTATTTTGATGAGAAGCTCCTCCGCTCTCGTCATCCAAGGTTCCTTTATCTTACCCCTTCTTGCCTATCTCAGAGGAACATATTTATGCATCAGTCGCAACAACTGTTCCTTAAACCGTCTCCACATGTCTATAGTGCCCTTTCTATGGAACAATTGCTCCCAGTCCATGCTTCCTAACCCATGTCTGATAGTATCATAGTATCCTTTTCCCCAATTAAATACCCTCCCATTGTACATGCTTCTCTCCTTCTCCATAGCTATGTACAATGCGAGGCAGTTGTGGTCACTATCACCAAAATGCTCTCCCACCACAAGATCTGACACCTGCCTAGGCTCATTGCCGAGCACCAAATCCCCTCTCCCCTCGTCGGCCCACCAATGGCCTCTCCCCGCCTCGGCCGCTTTAATGTACTGAGTTAGGAAACCCTCCTGAACACACCTTACAAAAACAGCTCCTTCCAAACCATCTGCTCGAAGGATGTTCCAATCAATATTGGGAAAGTTAAAGTCACCCATTACAACAACCCTACTCCATTCACACTTTTCCAAAATCTGCCGATCTATGCTTTCCTCAGTCTCCCTGCTGCTGTTTGGGGGGGGGGCCCAATGAGGTAACTGCTCCCTTACCGTTCCTAATTTCCACCCATACTGACTCAGTAGGCAGCCCCTCCTCGACAATAGTAACTTCTGTAGCTGTGATACCCTCTCTGATTTCCTTTCTGAAATCCCGGTATGTGGTGTCCCTCAAGGGTTGGCCAGCACGGTGGCTCAGTGGTGAGCACTGCTGCCTCACAGCAGGGACCAAGGTTCGATTCCAGCCATGGGCAACTGTCTGTGTAGAGTTTGCACATCCTCCCTGTGTCTGCGTGGGTTTCCTCCGGGTGCTCCGGTTTCTTCCCACAGACCAAAGATGTGCAGGTTAGGTGAAATGGCCATGCTAAATTGCCTGTCATGTTAGGTGCATGAATCAGGGGTAAATGTAGGGGAATGTGTCTGGGTGGGTTCCTCTTCGGAGGGTCAGTGTGGACATGTTGGGCTGAAGGGACTGTTTCCACACTGTAGGGAATCTAAGGATCTATCCTTGGCCCCTCCTTTTTCTCACCTACACACTGCCAGGAGGTGATATCGTCCAAAAGCACCGTGTTAGGTTTCACATGTACACTGACAATGCCCAGCTCTCCCTCCCCATCATCCCTCTCCATTATTCCACTGTTATTCAGTTATCAAACTGCTGACCACATTCCCACTACTCGATTGGCTGCATTTTCTCCAATGAAACATTGTAATGGTTAAACCCGTTGCCTTCAGATGCTATTAGAAATTACTTTCCCTTACTGCTGAGCCCCTCCCTCTCGCTGGGTGCAGTCTGAGGTAGAACTACACTCTTTACAACATTGCTGTTATATCTGTAACCCCAAGGTGACCTTCTGATCAGATTCTACACAATAACAAACACCAGGAATGCCAATCTTTAAAATGTTGCTTGTCTCCACCTCACCCCAGTCCCATTGCTACTGAAACCCCTTACCCGTGTCGGTGTTGCCTTAAACTTGATGAATCTGAAACAGAGCCCTTGATTCCTTGACTGACCCAGAATCTGCTAGCTTTCTGTGTTTCCTGCACAATGACCCCCCTGGTCCCTTTGTGGTGCAGCTTTCTACAGTTCCCACCATGTCAATAGCACTCTGTTCTCTTACTATCCCCTCCAAAATGACCAACTTCCCATTTTCCCAAATTATACTCCATCTGGCAACTTGTTGCCCCCGTCTCCTGTGCATCTCTCACACTTACCAATCCTCTTAGAACTTTACAGTTATGCCTTTTCTGACAGATTCCACCCAATTCTTCTAAACGTTAACTGGTTGTCCTGGGCAGTGGGAAGCGTGCAGTGTTGCTCTATGGGAGGACGAGGAGGAGCTTGCTGCCCATTGGTCAGAATGGAGGCCACTTGCCCATCGAGCTGCATGAGCCTTTCACCCCCCATGTCTTATTGATGAGGCACAGCGGCAGCACAGAAGTTAAAAAAGAAGCAGCAAATCCTGCTCTCCACATCTCACTGACTCTTGGAACATTCTGTCCCATGTGTCAAAGATCTGCCCTGTTCAGTCACATGAAGTCCCAAGTTGGAAACTCCTAGAAACCCACATAGATTTCCCCCTGAACTGACTGCTGCCCTCCACAAGGGGTAATGTGTCCAGTCATCCTGGGCCAGGAGGAGGGGTGGTGCGAGTTTCTAACCTGAACTGACAGTGATGGATTTTATAAACTTGTATTACAGGATACTACAGGTGGACATTCAGATGGGAATCTCAGTAACTGTAATGCCAAACCCTGACAGAATTACTGCATTCATCAGGAGCTGGATATTCACATTGTGTGTGAGGATTGTGTTCCAGCTCAATCCCATTTACTGCATCAAAGTTCTCCTTTGAATCATCCCATTCTCTCAATAGATCTTCCCAAACATTCAATGTGTGTCCTGTAATCCTTGTATAATGAGCCGATGGGTGAAAGGTTTATTATTATAACCTGTAACATTTCTAAACCCCTCTGACACAGTGCAGCCACAATTTCCTCTGCTCAGTTTCCCCAAACCCCGGATTCCCCAATGTCTGTTTGCTGTCTATAAGGCCCACATCAGGATTGTGTTGGAACATTCCCCACTTGCCTGCATCAGTGCAGCCAACAACAATATTAAAGAAAGTGACCATCCTCCAGCACAAAGCACTGTGCCTGAGTGGTGTCCCATCCCCCACCTTCAGCATTCCCTCCCCCCACCCCCGGGGTACAGAGACATCACTGTGTAAAAGGGAAAGGCAGCATTGTCCTCCCAGACCATAGGGCTGCTCTCTCATTAGGGAGAGATGACTGGTGGTGGGTTTAACCTGAAGGTTACCACAGCCCAGGCAAGGGGAGAGGGAGAGAAGGAGAGTCCATCTATTGTAGATGGATATTCTCTAAGTATTAAAAACACCAATATCATAAAAATGAATAGTGTAAAAAAAATCCAAAACACACTACTAAAATCTCCCATTCCTTGAACCATCCTGGTAAATCTCTTATGCCCCCTCTCGGGGACCCTGCCATCCTTCCCAATGTGGGGGCAATCTCTGGTTTGCACAGACCCAGCTGCTCTGTGTTCCTGTGGGTGATGGCATCATCGAGCACCAGTTGCACTAAACCTCACTGTCTGTCAGGGTGGGAGACACAGAAATCCCGAAAACATTTAAGATGTATTTAGGTGCACGCTTGCGATGCCATGATAGATGATGCGAATGACTGTGTATTGGAAAATGGATTAGGATAGTTCGGTGATAGTTTTCTTTACTGAAATAGACTCAATGGCCCACAGAGCCTTTTTCTGTGCTGTAAACCTCGAGACAATTAATATAGGGATATGACAGGCCACATGGCTTGGAAAGGGTGGATACTAGGAAATTGTTTCTGTTAGGCGAGGAGACTAGGACCCGTGGACACACCCTTAGAATTAGAGGGGGTCAATTCAGAACAGAAATGCGGAGACATTTCTTCAGCCAGACGGAGGTGGGCCTGTGGAATTCATTGCCACGGAGTGCCCAGCCTGACCCTCACTACCACCCACACACCGCCCCCAGCCTGACCCTCACTGCCACCCACACACCGCCCCAGCATGACCCTCACTACCACCCACACACCGCACACAGCCTGACCCTCACTACCACCCACACACCGCCCCCAGCCTGACCCTCACTACCACTCACACAGCGTCCCCAGCCTGACGCTCACTACCACTAACACAGCGCCCCCAGCCTGACCCTCACTACCACCCACACACCACCCCCAGCCTGACCCTCACTACCACCCACTCACCGCACCCAGCCTGACCCTCACTACCACCCACTCACCGCACCCAGCCTGACCCACACTACCACCCACTCACCGCACCCAGCCTGACCCTCACTACCAGCCACACACCGCACCCAGCCTGACCCTCACTGCCACCCACACACCGCACCCAGCCTGACCCTCACTGCCACTCACACACCGCCCCCCAGCCTGCCCCTCACTACCACCCACACACCGTCCCAAGCCTGACCCTCACTGCCTCCCACACACCGTCCCGAGCCTGACCCTCACTGCCTCCCACACACCGTCCCGAGCCTGACTCTCACTACCCCCACACACACCGCCCCAGCCTGACCCTCACTACGACCCACACACCGCTCCCAGCCTGACCCTCACTACGACCCACACACCGCCCCCAGCCTGACCCACTCTTCCACCCACACACAGCCCCCAGCCTGACCCTCACTGCCTCCCACACACCGCCCCCAGCCTGACCCTCACTGCCTCCCACACACCGCCCCCAGCCTGACCCTCACTACCGTCCATACACCGCACCAAGCCTGACCCTCACTGCCTCCCACACACCGCCCCCAGCCTGACCCTCACTGCCTCCCACACACCGTCCCCAGCCTGACCCTCACTACCACCCACACACCGCCCCCAGCCTGACCCTCACTACCACCCACACACCGCCCCCAGCCTGACCCTCACTACCACCCACTCACCACCCCCAGCCTGACCCTCACTGCTGTCCACTCACCGCCCCCAGCCTGACCCTCACTACCACCCACACACCGCCCCCAGCCTGACCCTCACTGCCACCCACACACCGCCCCCAGCCTGACCCTCTCTACCACCCACACACAGCCCCCAGCCTGACCCTCACTACCACCCACACACCGCACCCAACCTGACCCACACTGCCATCTACACATCGCACCCAGCCTGACACTCACTACCGTTCACTCACCGCACCCAGCCTGACCCTCACTACCACCCACTCACCGCACCCAGCCTGACCCTCACTACCACCCACTCACCGCACCCAGCCTGACCCTCATTGCCATCCACACACCGCCCCCAGCCCGACCCTCACTGCCGTCCACACACCGCCCCCAACCTGACCCTCACTGCCACCCACACACCGCACCCAACCTGACCCTCACTGTCTCCCACACACCGCCCCCAGCCTAACACTCACTACCACCCACACACCGCACCCAGCCTGACCCTCACTACCACCCACACACTGCCCCCAGCCTGACCCTCACCACCACCCACACACCGCCCCCAGCCTGACCCTCACCACCACCCACACACCGCCCCAAGCCTGACCCTCACCACCACCCACACACCGCACCCAGCCTGACCCTCACTACCAGCCACACACCGCAACCAGCCTGACCCTCACCGTCACCCACACACCGTCCCCAGCCTGACCCTCACTACCACTCACACACCGCACCCAGCCTGACCCTCACTACCACTCACACAGCGTCCCCAGCCTGACCCTCACTACCACTCACACAGCGCACCCAGCCTGACCCTCACTACCACCCACTCACCGCACCCAGCCTGACCCTCACTACCAGCCACACACCGCCCCCAGCCTGACCCACACTACCACTCACACAGCGCACCCAGCCTGACCCTCACTACCACCCACTCACCGCACCCAGCCTGACCCTCACTACCAGCCACACACCGCAACCAGCCTGACCCTCACCACCACCCACACACCGTCCCCAGCCTGACCCTCACTACCACTCACACACTGCACCCAGCCTGACCCTCACTACCACTCACACAGCGTCCCCAGCCTGACCCTCACTACCACTCACACAGCGCACCCAGCCTGACCCTCACTACCACCCACTCACCGCACCCAGCCTGACCCTCACTACCAGCCACACACCGCAACCAGCCTGACCCTCACTACCACTCACACAGCGTCCCCAGCCTGACCCTCACTACCACTCACACAGCGCACCCAGCCTGACCCTCACTACCACCCTCACACCGCCCCCAGCCTGACCCTCACTGCCACCCACACACCGCACCCAGCCTGACCCTCACTACCACCCACACACCGCACCCAGCCTGACCCTCACTGCCTCCCACACACCGTCCCGAGCCTGACCCTCACTACCACCCACACATCGCACCCAACCTGACCCACACTACCACCCACACACCGCACCCAGCCTGACCCTCACTGCCACCCACACACCGCACCCAGCCTGACCCTCACTGCCACCCACACACCGCACCCAACCTGACCCTCACTACCACCCACACACCGCCCCCAGCCTGACCCACTCTACCACCCACACACCGCCCCCAGCCTGACCCTCACTGCCTCCCACACACCGTCCCCAGCCTGACCCTCACTACCACCCACACAGCGCACCCAGCCTGACCCTCACTACCACCCACTCACTGCCCCCAGCCTGACCCTCACTGCCGTCCACTCACCGCCCCCAGCCTGACCCTCACTACCACCCACACACCGCACCCAGCCTGACCCTCACTGCCACCCACACACCGCCCCCAGCCTGACCCACACTGCCACCCACACACCGCCCCCCAGCCTGACCCTCACTGCCACCCACACACCGCACCCAACCTGACCCTCACTACCACCCACACACCGCCCCCAGCCTGACCCACTCTACCACCCACACACCGCCCCCAGCCTGACCCACACTGCCACCCACACACCGCCCCCCAGCCTGACCCTCACTACCACCCACACAGCGCACCCAGCCTGACCCTCACTACCACCCACTCACTGCCCCCAGCCTGACCCTCACTGCCGTCCACTCACCGCCCCCAGCCTGACCCTCACTACCACCCACACACCGCCCCCAGCCTGACCCACACTGCCACCCACACACCGCCCCCCAGCCTGACCCTCACTGCCGTCCACTCACTGCCCCCAGCCTGACCCTCACTGCCGTCCACTCACCGCCCCCAGCCTGACCCTCACTACCACCCACACACCGCCCCCAGCCTGACCCTCACTGCCGTCCACACACCGCACCCAGCCTGACCCTCTCTGCCGTCCACACACCGCCCCCAGCCTGACCCTCACTGCCACCTACACACCGCCCCCAGCCTGACCCTCACTGCCACCCACACACCGCCCCCAGCCTGACCCTCACTGCCACCCACACACCGCACCCAGCCTGACCCTCACTGCCACCCACACACCGCACCCAGCCTGGCCCTCACTGCTGTCCACACACCGCCCCCAGCCTGACCCTCACTACCACCCACACAGAGACTTTTTCCCGGGGCAGAAATTGTTAACACGAGGGGTCGTAGTTTTAAGCTGGTTGGCGGAAAGTATAGAGGGGATGTCAGAGGCGGGTTCTTTACACAGAGAGTTGTGAGAGCATGGAATGCATTGCTAGAAGCAGTTGTGGAAGCGAGGTCATTGGGGATATTTAAGAGACTGCTGGGCATGCATATGGTCACAGACATTTTGAGGCTTTGTACATTAAGTTTATGTTCCATAAGGATCAATGGTCGGCACAACATCGTGGGCTGAAGGGCCTGTTCTGTGCTGGACTGTTCTATGTTCTATGAAGTGTATCTGTACCTTTCGACCATCTGCACCCTGTACTGACAGGTAGGGCTCCCTCAATACCTTAGAAACCATCCCCCAGTATGTTTATCCCCAGAACACCTCGAAAACCTGTTTGTCAACTTTCAGCAGAAGCAGCCTCAGGGCATTGAGCACAGACTGAATGACTCAGTGACGCTTGGATCAGGTCAGATCAAATTCTCAAGCAAACAGATGGCTGGGGATATTCAGTAACAACGGTGAGGAGAGAGAGGAACAATTCACATTTCAAGTGACCCTTCCTCAAAATGGTCTGTTCTGTAGGAGCTTTCCCGCAGAAATCACTGGATTGAAAGGTGAACTCTGTCTCTGTCTCTTTCTCCCTCTCCCTTCAGAGATGCTGCCGGACATGCTTAGCTTCTTCAGCAATCTCTGTATTGATGTTTCAGGTCTCCAGCGGGTCCGTACAGATTGGTTTTAGTGTTGAATTCTCAAGCTTGCTCTGTTCAAGGGATTGAATCCCCTCTGCTACAAAGTGGGGTCAGTTACCTCAGCTAACAGGTTTGTGATGCCAACACTGTTGGCTCAATCTCTATCATGTCTGAAATTACCATGAAGGCCCCAACTTCTCAACCTCGCCCCCCACCTGAGGTGTGTGACCCACCAGGCCTCTCTCTCTGACAGGACAGCAGCTCTCGGGTCCTCCTGGTCTATACTAACTTCCCAACTTTAAAAAGGACACTCCAGGAAGAGAGCTCTTTACATGGTTCAGGCCAAAATCCTGGAGCTCCCTCCCTGACATCACTGTGGGACACCCAGGGACTGCAGCAGGAGAGTACAGCTCACCCCCACCTTCCGGGTAACTATTAGAGGGGGTGGGAATCACATGCAAGCCCCATTTGAAAATAAGTTTATTACAGGGTGACAGTGGATGGTCACTAAGACTGTTTCTGTACCTGTGCTGAAATCAGCATAACGATGAAGCAAAGGGTGGGTTGAAGATGACAATGATAGCCTTTTGTAGGTTGGTGTTTATTGGAGTTTGTATCGACAGTATGAATGTTTGAGCACTTATTCAAGGGCATGCAGGTAGCTGCCAGAGGAAGTGATGGGGGTTGGACCGATGGTGACATTTAAAAGCCATCAGGATGAGTATGTGACTAAGAAGGGTTTAGAGGGATATCAGCCAAGTGCTAGAAAATGGAACGAAATGAGATGAGAATATCTGGTTGGTATGGTCGCGTTGGACAGGAGGGACTGTTTCCAAGCTGTGTATCTCTGTGCCTCTGTACCTCTGAATAGTCTATTACAGAGAGTTTCAGACAGGGCTTGGACTGTGTGTCTCGCTCATGCTTCCGCAGAATCTGCAAACCCTATGACTCAAAATTTCCACAACACTACATGAAATAGAAAAAAGAGGGTCAGTGCTGAGGGAGTGCTGCACTGTTGGAGGGTCAGTACTGAGGGAGTGCTCTACTGTCAGAGGGTCAGTACTGAGGGAGCATGCACTATCCAAAGTTCAGTACTGAGGGAGTGCTGCACTGTCAGAGGGTCAGTACGGAAGGAGAGCTGCACTGTCAGAGTCAGTTCTGAGGGAGAGCTGCACTGTCAGAGGTATTTTCATGAGATTGGGCCACACTGTCGGAGGGTCAGTACAGGGTCACTTCCACACTGTCAGAGAGTCAGTACTGAGGGAGTGCATCACTATCAGAGGATCAGTGTGGAGGGAGTGCAGCATTGTCAGAGGGTCAGAGTGGAGGGAGCGCAGCATTGTCAGGGGGTCAGTGTGGAGGGAGTGCAGCATTGTCAGAGGGTCAGTGTGGGGGGAGTGCAGCATTGTCAGAGGATCAGTACTGGGGGGTGCTGCACTGTCAGAGGGTCAGTATTGAGGGAATGCTGCACTGTTGGAGGGTCAGTCCAGAGAGAGTGCAACACTCAGAGGTTCAGTACTGATGTAATACTGCACTGTCAGAGGGTCAGTACTGTGGGAGAGCTGCACTGTCAGAGGGTCAGTACTGAGGGAATGCTGCACTGTTGGAGGGTCAGTACTGAGGGAGAGCTGCACTGTTGGAGGGTCAGTACTGAGGGAGAGCTGCATTGTCAGAGGGTCAGTACTGAGGGAGAGCTGCATTGTCAGAGGGTCAGTACTGAGGGAATGCTGCACTGTTGGAGGGTCAGTACTGAGGGAGAGCTGCATTGTCAGAGGGTCAGTACTGTGGGAGAGCTGCACTGTCAGAGGGTCAGTACTGAGGGAATGCTGCACTGTTGGAGGGTCAGTACTGAGGGAGAGCTGCACTGTTGGAGGGTCAGTACTGAGGGAGAGCTGCATTGTCAGAGGGTCAGTACTGAGGGAGAGCTGCATTGTCAGAGGGTCAGTACTGAGGGAATGCTGCACTGTTGGAGGGTCAGTACTGAGGGAGAGCTGCATTGTCAGAGGGTCAGTACTGAGAGAGTGATGGACTGTCAAAGGGTCATTACTGAGAGAGTGCGACACGGTCAGTGTGTCAGTTCTGAGGGAGTGTTGTTTCAGAGGGTCAGTACTGAGGCAGTGCTGCACTGTCAGAGGGTCAGTGTGGAGGGAGTGCTGCAGTGTCAGAGGATCAGTACTGAGGGAGTGCTGCACTGTCAGAGGATCAGTACTGATGGAGAGCTGCACTGTGAGAGGGTCAGTACAGAGAAAGTGCTACACTATGAAACGGTCAGTACTGTGGGAGTGCCGCACTGTCAGAGGGTCAGTACTGTGGGAGTGCCGCACTGCCAGAGGGTCAGTACTGTGGGAGTGCCGCACTGTGAGAGGGTCAGTATTGAGGGAATGCTGCACTGTAAGAGGATCAGTCCAGAGAGTGCTACACTCAGAGGTTCAGTACTGATGAATTGCTGCACTGTCAGAGGGTCTGAACTGTGGGAGAGCTGCACTGTCGGAGGGTCAGTACGAAGGGATTGCAGCACTGTCAGAGGGTCAGTACTGAGGGAGGGCTGCACTGTCAGAGGGTCAATATGGAGGGATTGCACCATTGTCAGAGGATCAGTGTGGAGGGAGTGCAGCATTGTCAGAGGGTCAGTGTGGACGGAGTGCAGCACAGTCAGAGGGTCAGTACTGAGGGCGTGCTGCACTGTCAGTGGGTCAGTACTGAGGGAGTGCTGCACTGTCAGCGCATCAGGCTGGGGGATACCTGCATTGTAAGAGAGTCAGTACTGAGTGAGTGCCACACTGTCAGATGGGCTGAATGGCCTAATTTCTGCTCCCATGTCTTGTGGTCTACGAGGAATATCTGGAATTGTTCAATACATTTCTGCTTCTGCGTCCTACAGACCCTGCTCAGCAATGATTCCCGTGTCCAGATTCCAGAGACTGTGTTCAAACAGACCGTCTTCATTTGGTTTTTGAACTTGAAGAGGTTCCATCCTCTTTTCCCAGGGTTGGAGGGTTCGTGTCACGTGACTGACCTGCCAGCTCAAAGGGATATTTTCATGCTGCAGGGCTGAGGTTTATTCCTCATCTTCCGTCTGCTCATCCCAAAAGAATCCCATTGCCCCACACTCAGCACAGTCGTGTGTTCCTTATTTCTGAGCTTCCCAATGCTTATCCACTTCCAGAATGATATCCCACACTCCTCCAAACCGTATCGCAGGGTAATTGCCTGGGAGAGAGGAGGGCTAAGAGGGGAAATAAAAACCTGAAAGTTCCTTACAGTGACATTAAGAATGAATTGATAATGAGAGAAAGAGTAGGCTGTGGAAGACAGTGAGAGTCTGTGCATGGACCCAGAGGGTGTAGTGAATGGATGCATTTTGTCAGTGCTCACTGGGACAGGGTTGATAATAAATCGTGGAGATGCTCTGTGATATAATTAAATGAGTAAACATATATATATAGAGAGAGATGGTTCTGAGTGGTCTGGCCTTCTTACAACCCAATAAATCTCCAAAGACGGTGGAAATGTGTCTCAGTTTACCGAATGAGGTGTTGGAGGAAGTGACAGGTACACGAGCAAACATTTTCAAATCCCCTCTGGCCACAGGAGAGTTGCCTGCAGACTGACCATGTGGTACTGTTATTCAAGAGGGAGCATGAGATATACCAGGCAGCTCCAGGCCAGTCAGGCTAATATCGTCGGTGGGACGTCTGTTGGAAGCAATTTTGGGAGATAGAATTAATCAGCATTTAAAGAGACAGGAGTTCAGGAAGAACAGTCAGAATGGTTCTGTTAAGGGGAGGTCAGGTCAGACCAATGGGATTGCACTGTTTAAGGAGGTGACCAGGTGTGTAAATAAGGGCAATACTTTCCTGTCGCCTGCTTGGAGGTCAGTAAGGCTTTTATCAGGATCCATACCGGAATCTGATAGTGAACATAAAAACTCAAGATCCAAGGAATTTGGCGCAGAATGCTGAGTGACAGGAAGCAGACAGTGACGGCCCAATGAGAAATCTCTGTCCGTTCATGTCTCACTGTTGGGGTCTTGCTGATGTGGCTGATAGAAAAGATGTAGGTTTGAATGGTGGATGGTTAATCATTGGGTTCATGAATGATATGAAGATTGGTTGGGTGATAAATACTGAGGAGGATAGCCTTAGGTTACAGAAGGATGGAGATGGCCTTGTCAGATGGACTGATCAGTGACAACGGGTGAGGTGCCTGAAGACTGGAGGGTGATTAATGATGGGCCATTATTGAAGTAAGGCTGCAAGGAACAGCCATTGTACTATGGAGCTGTGAGCCTGATGGCAGTGGTGGGTCAGCTGTTGGAGGGCATTCTGAGAGACAACTTACATACATTTGGAAAAGCAAGAATTGATTAGGGATGGTCAGCTTGGCTTTGTTTGTGGAAATGATGTGTCCAACTTGATGGAGCTTTTGAAGGGATGACCAAGGAGACAGATGAGAAGGTTTCACATGGGGGACTGCTTAGTGAAAGGTTAGATGGCATGACATCCAGGGAGAGAGGACAGCACGGTGCCTCAGTGGTTTGATTCTAACTCCCGGTGACTGTCTGTATGGAGTTTACACATTCTCTCTCTATCTGTGCGCGTTTCCTCCGGGTGATCCAGTTTCCTCCCACAGTCCAAAGATGCCATGGGAAATGTAGCATTCCCGGGATCGAGTAGAGGATGTGAGTCTGGGTGGGATGCTGTTCAGACAGTCAGTGTGGGGCCAATGGACGGAATGGCTTGCTTCTACACTGTAGGAATTCTAAAATTAATCCAGAGAGACAAGACATGTTCTGGGAATCTGGGCTTCAACCTTGAACAGGGGTGGATGTGGGTCCTTAGCGTCTGAAGGGGTTTGAACACAGTCTGAGGGGGGAGCTGGGCTGAGCCCTGAAGTGTTGAGGGTGTGAATGTTTTGTGGAGCTACTGTCTGAGGGGCTTTGGGGGTTAAACACAACAAAGTGGTGCTTTCTTAGATATTAGGGGGGTATTTTCTGAGGTATTGAGGGGGCACTTTCTGAGGTACTGAGGGAGCACTTTCTAAGGTACTGAGGGCGAACTGAGGTATTGAGGGAGTACTTTCTGAGGTACTGAGGGAGAAGTATTTGAGGTATTTTGGGAGAAATATCTGAGGTATTCAGGGAGCACTTTGAGGTATTGAGGGAGAACTATCTGAGGTATTGAGGGAGAACGATCTGAGGTACTGTGGGAGCACTTTCCGATGTATTGAGCGAGCCCTTTCTGAGGTACTGTGGGAGCCCTTTCTGAGGAATTGAGGGAGCCCTTTCTGAGGTACTGTGGGAGCCCTATCTGAGGAATTGAGGGAGCCCTATCTGAGGAATTGAGGGAGCACTGTCTGGCGTACTGAGGGAGCATTTTCTGAGGTATTGAGGGAGCACTTTCTTAGATGTTGAGAGAGCAATTTCTGAGGTTTTGAGGGAGCATTATCTGAGGTACTAAGGGAGAACTGTCTGAGGTATTGAGGGAGCACTTTCTGAGTTAGTAAGGGAGCACTTTCTGTGGTACTGAGGGAGCACTATCTGAGATATTGAGGGAGCAATTTCTGGGGTACTGAGGGAGCACTTTGTGGGTACTGAGGGAGCACTTTCTGAGGTGCTGAGTGACCACTTTCTTAGGGATTGCGGGAGCACTTTCTGAGGTACTGAGGGAGCACTTTCTGAGGTATTGAGGGATCACTATGTGAGGTACTGAGATAGCACTTTATGAAGTAGTGAGGGACACTATCTGAGGTATTGAGAGAGCCCTTTTTGAGGCTCTGAGGGAGCAGTTTCTGAAGTACTGTGGGAGCAATTTCAGATGTACTAAGGAATTGACGTAGCATTTTCTGAGGTATTGAGCGAGCACTGTCAGAGGTATTGAGGGAGCATTTTCTGTGGTACTGAGGGAGCACTATCTGAAATATTGAGGGAGCATTTTCGGAGGTATTGAGGGAGCACTATCTGTGGTACCGAGAGAGCACTTTATGAGGTATTGAAGTAGCACTGTCAGAGGTGTGAAGGGAGGACTTTTTGAAATACTGAGGTGGCACTTTCGGAGGTACTGAGGGGGCTATTTCAGTTGTACTGAGCAATTGAGGAAGCACTTTGTGAGCTATTGAGTGAGCACTTTCTGAGGTACTGAGGGAGAACTATCTGAGATATTCAGGGAGCACTTTCTGGCGTACTGAGGGAGCATTTTCTGACGTACTGAGAGAGCACTATCTGAGGGATTGAGGGAGCACTATCTGAGGGATTGAGGGAGCACTATCGGAGGGATTGAGGGAGCACTATCGGAGGGATTGAGGGAGCACTATCGGAGGGATTGAGGGAGCACTATCGGAGGAATTGCGGGAGCACTATCGGAGGGATTGAGGGAGCACTATCGGAGGAATTGCGGGAGCACTATCGGAGGGATTGAGGGAGCACTATCGGAGGGATTGAGGGAGCACTATCGGAGGGATTGGGGAGAACGATCTGAGGGACTGAGGGAGCACTTTCGGAGGTATTGATGGAGAACTATTGAGGGAGCACTATCTGAGGTACTGAGGGAGCACTTTCTGATGAACTGAGGGTGCACTTTCTGATGTAGAGGGAGCACTTTATGAGGTACGGATGGAGCACTTTATGAGGTACTGAGGGATAACTATTTGAGGTATTGAGGGAGAACTATTTGAGGTATTGAGGGAGAACTACCTGAGGTACTGAGGGAGAGCCAACTGAGGTATTGAGGAGGCAGTTTCTGGGGTACTGAGGGAGCACTGTCTGAGGTATTGTGGGAGCATGTTTTGAGGTACAGAGGGAGCACTTTCTCTGGTATTCAGGGAGCATTTTCTGAGGTACTGTGAGAGCTCTTTCTGATGTACTGAGGGAACACTTTCTGAGGTACAGAGGGAGCACTTTTTGAGGCATTGAGGGAGCAGTGTCCGAGGTATTGAGGGGGCACTTTCTGAGGAACTGAGAGAGCGCTTTCTGAGTTTATTGGGGAGCACTGTCTGAGGAACTGAGGCAGCATTTTTGAGGAATTGAGGGAGAACTATCTGAGGAATTGAGGGAGAACTATCTGAGGAATTGAGGGAGCATGATCTGAGGTACTGAGGGAGAACTATCTGAGGTACTGAGGGAGCACTATCTGAGGTACTGTGGGAGCACTATCTGAGGTACTGTGGGAGCACTACCTGAGATATTGAGTGAGCACTTTGTGATATTGAGGGAGCACTATCTGAGGAATTGAGGGAGCATGATCTGAGTTACTGAGGGAGAACTATGTGAGGTATTGAGGGAGAACTATGTGAGGTATTGAGGGAGAACTATCTGAGGTATTGAGGGAGCATTTTCTGAGGTACTGAGGGAGCATTTTCTGAGGTGCTGAGGGAGCACTGTCTGAGGTATTGAGGTGGCACATTTTGAAGTATTCAGGGAACACTTTCTGAGGTACTGTGGGAGAACAATCTGAGGTGTTGAGGGAGCACTTTGTGAGGTACTGAGGGAGAACTATTTGAGTTATTGAGGGAGAACTACCTGAGGTACTGAGGGAGAGCCATCTGAGGTATTGAGGAGGCAGTTTCTGGGGTACTAATGGAGCACTTTCTGAGGTGCTGAGGGAGCACTGCCTGAGGTATTGAGGTGGCACTTTGAGGTACTGAGGGAGAACTATCTGAGGTACTGAGGGAGAACTATCTGAGGAATTGAGGGAGAACTATCTGAGCTATTGACTGAGAACTAGCTGAGATATTGAGGAGGCAGTTTCTGGGGTACTGAGGGAGCACTGTCTGAGGTATTGAGGG
Organism: Hemiscyllium ocellatum; assembly: GCF_020745735.1. Lineage (NCBI taxonomy): Eukaryota > Metazoa > Chordata > Chondrichthyes > Orectolobiformes > Hemiscylliidae > Hemiscyllium > Hemiscyllium ocellatum. The sequence goes on along the minus strand of NW_026869121.1, from coordinate 236,113 downwards.
GACACTTTCTCAGGTATTGAGGGAGCACTTTCTGAGGTACTGAGGGATAACTATTTGAGGTAATGAGGGAGAACTACCTGAGGTACTGAGGGAGAGCCATCTGAGGTATTGCGGAGGCACTTTCTGGGGTACTGAGGGAGCACTTTCTGGGGTACTGAGGGAGCACATTCTGGGGTACTGAGGGAGCACATTCTGGGGTACTGAGGGAGCACTTTCTGGGGTACTGAGGGAGCACATTCTGGGGTACTGAGGGAGCACTTTCTGGCGTACTGAGGGAGCACTTTCTGGGGTACTGAGGGAGCACTTTCTGGGGTACTGAGGGAGCACTTTCTGAGGTATTGAGAGAGCACTTTCTGAGGTACTGAGGGAGAACTGTCTGCGGTATTGAGGGGGCACTTTCTGAGGTACTGAGGGAGCACTTTCTGAGGTATTGAGAGAGCACTTTCTGAGGTACTGAGGGAGAACTGTCTGCGGTATTGAGGGGGCACTTTCTGAGGTACTGAGGGACAACCATCTGAGCTTTTGAGGGAGCATTTTCTGAGGTACTGAGGGAACACTTCCTGAGGATTTGAGGGAGTACTTCTGAGGTACTGAGAGAGCACTGTCTGAGGTACTGAGGGGACACTTTCTGAGGTATTGAGCGAGCACTTTCTGAAGTACTGCGGGATCACTATCTGAGGTATTGTGGGAGCACTTTTTGTGGTACTGAGGGAGCACTTTCTCTGGTAATCAGGGAGCATTATCTGAGGTACAGTGGAAGCTCTTTCTGATGTAGTAAGGGAGCACTGTCTGAGGTACTGAGGGAGCAGTGTCTGAAGTATTGATGGGGCACTTTCTGAGGTACTGAGGGAGCAGTTTCTGAGGTATTGTGGGAGTACTTTCTGAGGTAGTGAGGAAGCACTTTCTGAGCCACTGAGAGAGCGCTTTCTGAGGTTATTGGGGAGCACTGTCTGAGGTATTGAGGGAGCACTTTCTGAGGAACTGAGGCAGCATTTTTGAGGTATTGAGGGAACACTATCTGAGGAATTGAGGGAGCATGATCTGTGTTGCTGAGGGAGCACTATCTGAGGTATTGAGGGAGAACTATCTGAGGTATTGAGGGAGAACTATCTGAGGTATTGAGGGAGAACTATCTGAGATAGTGAGGGAGCACTTTGAGGTGCTGAGGGAGCACTTTGAGGTGCTGAGGGAGCACTTTATGAGGTATTGAGGGAGCACTTTCTGAGATACCGTGGGAGCACTTTCTGAGATATTGAGGGAGATCTTTCTGAGGTAGTGAGGAAGCACTATCGGTGGTACTGCGAGAGCTCTTTATGAGGTATTGAGGTAGCACTGTCTGTGGTATTAAGAGAGCACTTTTTGAGATACTGAGGGGGCACTTTCTGAGGTACTGAGGGAGCAATTTCAGATGTACTGAGGAATTGAGGGACCACTTTCTGAGATATTGAGGGAGCACTTCCTGAGGTACTGAGGGAGCATTATCTGTGGTGTTGAGGGAGCATTATCTGTGGTGTTGAGGGAGCATTATCTGTGGTGTTGAGGGAGCACTTTCTGAGGAACTGAGGGAGCACTTTCTGAGGAACTGAGGGAGCACTTTCTGAGGAACTGAGGGAGCACTGTCTGAGGTACTGAGGGAGCACTGTCTGAGGTACTGAGGGAGAACCATCTGAGGTATTGAGGGAGCATTTTCTGAGGTACTGAGGGATCACTATCTAAGGTATTGTGGGAGCACATTTTGAGGTACTGAGGGAGCACTTTCTCTGGTATTCAGGGAGCATTTTCTGAGGTACTGTGAGAGCTCTTTCTGATGTACTGAGGGAGCACTTTCTGAGGAAGGAGGGTTCACTTTTTGTGGTACTGAGGGAGCAGTGTCTGAGGTATTGAGGGGGCATTTTCTGAGGTATTGAGGGGGCACTTTCAGAGTAACTGAGGGAGCACTTTCTGAGGTATTGAGGAAACACTATCTGAGGTATTGTGGGTGCAGTTTCTGAGGTTATTGGGGGAGCACTGTCTGAGGTTATGAGGGAGCACTTTCTGAGGTACTGAGGGAGCACTGTCTGAGCTATTGAGGGGGGCACTTTCTGAGGTACTGAGGGAGAACTATTTGAGGTATTGATGGAGAACTATCTGAGGTACTGAGGGAGAACCATCTGAGGTGTTGAGGGAGCATTTTCTTAGATATTGAGGGAGCTCTGTCTGAGGTAGTGAGGGAGCACTATCTGTTGTTCCGAGAGAGCACTTTGAGGTACTGAGGGAGCAATTTCAGATGTACTGAGGAATTGAAGAAGCACTTTCTGAGGTAGTGATGGAGAAGTATTTGAGGCATTGAGGGAGAACAATCTGAGGTACTCAGCGAGAGCCATCTGAGGTATTGAGGAGGCAGTTTCTGGGGTACTGAGGGAGCACTTTTTTGAGGTGCTGAGGGAGCACTTTCTGAGATATTGAGGGAGCACTTTATGAGGTATTGAGGTAGCACTGTCTGAGGTATTAAGAGAGCACTTTTTGAGGTACTGAGGGAGCACTTACTGAGGCACTGAGGGATCAATTTCAGATGTACTGAGGAATTGAGGAACCACTTTCTGAGGTATTGAGGGAGCACTTCCTGAGGTACTGAGGGAGAACTATCTGGGGAATTGAGGGAGCATTATCTGTGGTGTTGAGGGAACACTGTTTGAGGTACTGAGGGAACACTGTCTGTGGAACTGAGGGAGCACTTTCTGTGGAACGGAGGGAGCACTTTCTGTGGAACGGAGGGAGCACTTTCTGTGGAACGGAGGGAGCACTTTCTGTGGAATTGAGGGAAATCTATTTGAGGTATTGAGGGAGAACCATCTGAGGAACTGAGGGAGCACTTTCTGAGGTATTGATTGGCATTTTCTGAGGTATTGATTGGCATTTTCTGAGGTATTGCGGGAGCACTTTCTGATGTACTGAGGCAGCACTCTCTGAGGTGCTCAGGAAGCACTTTATGAGGTACTGAGGGAGCACTTTCTGAAGTATTGTGGGAGTACTATCTGAGGAATTGAGGGAGCATTTCCTGATGTATTGTGGGAGCTCTTTCTGCTATACAGAGGGAGCATTATCTGAGGAATTGAGGGAGCATTATCTGAGGTATAGTGGGAGAACTATCGGAAATATTGAGGGAGCACTTTTTGAGGTATTGAGGGATCATTTTCTGAGGTACTGAGGGAGAACTATCTGAGGTACTGAGGGAGAAATATTTGAGGTGTTGAGGGAGAATTACCTGAGGTACTGAGGGAGAGCCATCTGAGGTATTGAGGGAGTACTGTCTGAGATAATGAGAGAGCACTTTCTGAGGTACTGAGGGAGCACTTTCTGAGGTATTAGGATAGCACTTTTTGAGGTACTGAGGGGTCACTTTCTGATGTACTGAGGGAGCAATTTCAGATGTACTGAGGAATTGAGGTAGCACTTTCTGAGGAACTAAGGGAGCATTCTTGAGGTATTGAGGCAGCATTTTCTGAGGTATTGAGGGAGAACTATCTGAGGTACTGAGGGAGCACTTTCTGATGTATTGTGGGAGCTCTTTCTGATGTACTGAGGGAGCAGTATCTGAGTTACTGAGGTAGCATTATCTGAGGCATAGTGGAAGAACGTTATGAAATATTGAGGGAGCAATTTCTAATGTATTGAGGGATCACTTGCTGAGGTACTGAGGAAGCACTATCTGAGGTATTGAGGGAGAACTATCTGAGATATTGCGTGAGCACTTTCTGAGGTATTGAGGGAGAACTATCTGAGGTATTGAGGGAGCACTTTCCGATGTATTGTGGGAGCTCTTTCTGATCTACTGAGGGAGCACATTCTGAGGTACTGGGGAGCACTTTATGAGGTGCTGAGGGAACACTGTCTGAGGTACTGAGGGAGAGCTATCTGAGGAATTGAGGAGCACTCTTTGAGGTAATGAGGGGGAACCATCTGAGGTACTGAGCGAGAACTATCTGAGGTACTAAGGGAGGACTTTGGGAGATACTGAGGGAGAACTATTTGAGGTATTGAGGGAGAACTATCTGAGGTACTGAGGGAGCACTGTCTGATGTATTAAGGAAGCACTTTCTGAGGTACTGAGAGAGCGCTTTCTGAGGTTATTGAGGGAGCACTGTCTGAGGTATTGAGGGAGCAATTTCTGAGGAACTGAGGCAGCATTCTTGAGGTACTGAGGGAGCACTATCTGATGTACTGAGGGAGCACTATCTGATGTACTGAGGGCGCACTATCTGATGTACTGAGGGAGCAGTATCTGATGTACTGAGGGAGCAGTATCTGAGGTACTGAGGGAGCAGTATCTGAGGTACTGAGGGAGCAGTATCTGAGGTATTGCGTGAACATTTTCTGAGGTACAGAGGATGCACTGTCTGAGGTACTTAGGATGCACTGTCTGATGTATTGTGGGAGCGCTTTCTGAGGTATTGAGGGAGCACTTTCTCAGGGATTGAGGGAGCACTATCTGAGGGATTGAGGGAGCATTATCTGAGGTATTGAGGGAGAACTATCTGAGGTATTGAGGGAGAATTATCTGAGGTTTTGAGGGAGCAATTTCTGAGGTACTGTGGAAGGTCTTTCAGATGACTGAGGGGGAACTTTCTGAGGAATTGAGGGAGCACATAATGAGGTGCTGAGGGAGCACTGCCTGAGGTATTGAGGGAGCACTTTCTGAGGTACTGTGGGAGAACTATCTGACATATTGAGGGCGAACCATCTGGGAAATTGAGGGAGCACTTTCTGAGGAACTTAGGGAACACTTTCTGATGTTTTGTGGGAGCATTTCTGAGGTACTGAGGGAGCACTTTCTCTCAATCTCTGTCTCTCGCCCCTTTCTCTCAATCTCTCTCTCACTCTCGCCTCCCTCTCTCTCTCTCTCTCGCACTCCCCTCTCTCTCTCGCACTCCCCTCTCTCTCTCGCCCCCTCTCTCTCTCTCGCCCCCTCTCTCTCACTTTCGCCACCTCTCTCTCCTGACCCCCCCTCTCGCCCCTCTGTGTGTCTCTCTCTCTCGCCTGCTCTCTCTTGCACCCCCCCTCTCTCTCGCCCCCACTCTCTCGCTTGCCCCCTCTCACTCTTTCGCCCCCTCTCTCGACACCCCCTCTCTCTCTCGTCCCCTCTCTCTCTCGCCCACCTCTCTCTCTCTCTCTCGCCCCCTCTCTCTTTCGCCCCGTCTCTCTCTTTCTCTCGCCCCACTCTCTCTCACACCCCTCTCTCTCTCTCTCTCGCCCCCATCTCTGTCTAGCCCCCCTCTCTCTCTCTCGCCCCCTCTCTCTCTTTCTCTCGCCCGCCTCTCTCTCTCACCCCACTCTCTCTCTCGCCAGCCCCTCTCTCTCACACGCCCTCTCTCGCTCTGTCTCTCGCC